>NC_064639.1:1139179740-1139479740 GCF_023864345.2 Schistocerca serialis cubense | reverse complement strand
TCTGAAATTATTACAGTTTCAGAAAAAGTATGATATATTCAAGAGAGAGCTTCATTAATTGAGTAAGTCAATAAAGCATTGGTCAGCCTCTGTCACTTATTCAGGCAGTTATTCGCCTTGTATTGATTGACAGAGATTTTGGAGTCCTCTTGCAGGATATCGTGGCAACTTCCGTTCAGCTGGTAGTTGCAGGCCCCTGCCCATAGTCCTCTCAATTGAGGACAGATCTGGAGGTCTTGCTGGGAAAGATAGTGTTTGGCAAACACGAGGAAAAGCAGTAGAAATCTTCGCCGTGTGAGGACGGGTATTATCTTGTTGAAATGTAAGCCCACGATGCCTTGGCTTGAAGAGCTAACAAACGGGGCGTAGGATATCGTCGACGTACCGCTGTCACTGTAAGGGTACCGGAGATAACAACCAAAATAGTCCTGCTATGAAGTAAAATGACACCACAGACTATCAGAAGTGGTTGTCGTGTCGTATGGCGGGTGGCAGAATAGTAGGCCTTCGCCGTCAGGGTTACCTATCCAGACTCGTTTTTGCTGGTCATTGGGGCTTGGAATCTCACTGAGTAGGACAGAGTGACGAGTCTCACTTCGAAATACGCCCCGACGGCCAGCGAAGTCGTATCTGGAGACGCTACAGTTAATGGTGGACATCATCATGATTGATGAAATAAATACGCCTGTAGAAATTGAAGAATCACACCATGATGGTTGTTACCCGCCATACGATCCGCCTGGTGGTCTCCTGAGGTGCAATTTTGTTCCATAGCAGGACACCTTTAGTTATCATCTGCGGCAGCCTTGCATCACGGTGATATGTCGATGGTGTTCTACGCCCAACTTTTTTACTCTCATAGCAAGCCAAACATGCAAACATACTGTTCCGCACACGGTGAGAATATGTACTGCTTGTCTTGGCGGTTGTCAAATATTTGGCGCATTATGGGCAGCGCCCTCCAACCATCTCTGGATTTTGATGATCTAACGCCCCGACTGGACGGAATTTGCCATGATATCCCTAAGGAGAAATCCCTCAACTATATCAGTCAATACCAAGCCGAATAACTCGCTCAATTCGCATTTGTTTGTCTTTACGTGTACCTCACAATTGCCGATTCTCGTCCTATCCGTATAGTTCCTTCGTGGTGCAATTTCTTTTGTTCTTCTTACATTGTACAATGGCAACGACATTTTCTGAAATTATGCGCAAAATCATTAAACGGTTGCATAACTTGTGCCAGTAACTAAATCAGTCAAGTTCCTGATGATAAACCACACAGAGCGTTTCGTCAACGAACTAGTGTTTTTGCCCAATATTTAACTCAGTGTTTAACTTAGCAGTAAATTGCCTAGTGTTAATCTCGGTCTACTAACACACACTACAAAAGCTTTTATTTCACTTTAGATGAGCTCCTCAGCCCTAAAAAAGAACAGATTTATTTTTGGTCGCTTTATTATTTATTCATCCATTAAAATACAATAAATCGAATAGTGGCCTTACAAAAGTATGGAATTACAGGGTCAAATAAAGGGACGATATCAGTGTATGCACACCCTACTGTTTACATATGTTTACATCTACTACTCCACACCCCACCAACCTATCCTCCGATGTGCTGTGGAGAGTACTTTGTGTACCCCTGTCACTTCCTCACTTCTCTGTTCCAGTCGCGAATGGTTTGCGGGAGGAACGACTGCTGGTAAGCCTCTGTCTGGGCTCGAATATCTCTAATTTTATCTTCGTGGTGTGTTCCCAAGATATACGTAGGAGGAAAACGAAGTTAGGTGCAGGAGTTATATTATGCTGGGGGAACGGCAGAATACTATTCGATTGGGATAGTTATTTCAACGGTTAAGAGGTAGAACCACAACGGAGACAGTGGATGGCAGCTATCAAAGTGGATACAGGCTGACGACTAGTATGTCTGATATAGAGAGGTTTTCATGGGGTCATCAGTTATTTGGTAGTCAACGTTATGGTTCAAATGGCTCTCATCTGAGGTCATCAGTCCCCCTACAACTTAGAACTACTTAAAACTAACTAACCGATGGACATTACACACATCCATGCCCAAGGCAGAATTCGAACATGCGACCGTAGCGGTCGCGTGGTTGCAGACTGAAGGGCCTAGAACCGTTCGGCCACACCGGCCGACCTAACGTTAAGGAAAAGGGACTTACTTGTCAAGGAGTTACAGGTGAAACGAATCAGGGAGAAGTCTTTGAGCTTCTGGAAAAAGAGGAATATCAGCGTTTAATATTCTGTTGGTGATACCTGACATGGATCACAAGCTTGAAATAGAGATAGAAGTCAACTGTGCCATTTTGAAGGAATCATCATCTCATTTGGTTTAAGCGAGTTACAGATATCATGGAAAAGCTAAATCTGAATAGCTGGGCGGGAATTTGAACTGCAGTCAACCTGAGTTGGGTTCAAGTGTCTGAACACTGTGCCATCCCCCTCGGTGAACCTCTGAAGCAGTGGGGATGTGGTGCTTCCACTCATAATAAATATATCATCACAGAATCGGAACTAAGTAAACGTTTGCAGTTCTGAGTCTCCTGAAAAGATTCTTAATTTAGATGCGTATGACATCATAGACTAAGGAGCCAAAGAAACTTGTTCACCTGCCCAATATCGCGCAGGGCCCCGCGAGCCCTCTAGTACTGTCTGAAGTACTGCTGGAGGGAATTGAAACCCTGAATCCTGCAGGGCTGTCCATAAATCCATAAGAGTACGAGGGGGTGGAGATCTCTTCTGAAAAGCACGTTGCAAGGCGTCCTAGATAAGCTCAATAATGTTTATGTCTGGGGAGTTTGGTGGCCAGTGGAAGTGTTTAAACGCAGAAGAGTGCACCTGGAGCCACTCTGTAACAATTTTGGACGTGTGGGGTGTCGCATTGTCCTGCTAGAATTGCCCAAGTACGTCGAAATGCTCAATGTACATGAATGGATGCAGGTGATCAGACAGGATGCTCACGTACATGTCACCTGTCAGAGACGTATACAGACGCATCAAGGGTTCCGTATCACTCCATCTGCATACGCCCCACGCCATTACAGAGCGTCCAGCAGCTTGAACAGTCACCTGCTGATACCCAGCGTCTATGCATTCGCGACGTCGTCTACATATCCGTACACGTCCATCCTCTCGATACAATTTGAAACGAGACTCGTCCTACAAGAGAACATGTTTCCAGTCACCAACGATGTTGGCTGGCCCAGGGGATTTGTAAAGCTTTGTGTCGTGCAGTCATCTAGGTTACACGAGCGTGCCTTCGATTCCGAAAGCCCATATCGATGACGTTACGTTAAATGGTTTGCACGCTGCCACTTGTTGACGGCACAGCATTGAAATCTGCAGCAATTTGCGGAAGGGTTGCATTTCTGTCGCGTTGAACGATTCTGTTCAGTCGTCGTTGCTCCAGTTCTTGGATGATCCTTTTTGGACAGCAGTGATGTCTGAGATATGGTTTTTTACTCGATTCCTGATATTCACGGTACACTCTTGAAATGGTCGGAGGGGATAATCCCCACTTCGTAACTACCTCTGAAATGCTGTGTCTCATTGCTCGTCCGCCGACTGTAACCCTGAGAGAAGTTACTCTCTCACCTATTTTTCGCCGGCCGGAGTGGCCGAGCGGTTGTAGGCGCTATACTCTGGAACCGCGAGACCGCTACGGTCGCAGGTTCGAATCCTACCTCGGGCATGGATTTGTGTCATGTCCTTAGGTCAGTTAGGTTTAAGTAGTTCTAAGTTCTAGGGGACTGATGACCTCAGAAGTTAAGTCCCATAGTGCTCAGAGCCATTTGAACCATTTTGAATCTATTTTTCCTAAGGATTTTGTTACAACGTTACGCAACTTGTGCGAGACCCCAGAAAGTTAGCAGCTTGTGCGGGCGTCGACGGAGCGAAAAGCATGAGGTATGTTTATGGTTCTCAGTTCGTAGGAACGGTATGTTTGTAAGTTGGAAGCAAGTGGTGGCGAGCCATCCCTAAGTAAATCTTGCCGGACAGGCCCAGGGTCGCATAGGGGCCGACAGAGCACCCCCTAATCGTGAAGGGATTTCCAGCAGGACAATTTCCGCTTTAACTGCATTGGCGCCAGCTGAAAGCTATGCTGGGGGTGACGGACTGAAAGGATGCGTCTACACACTACAGTTTTCGTGTTCGGCGAAACTGCAAATGGGTCTGTGATCCCCTTCCATCGGCCACCTTGCTCGTAAAGGAAACTCTGGCGCCTGGGAAACGTTTAGAAATAGAATCTTTATTACACCTCATAGCTAGGACTAACTTGCTCGAAGGCACAGGCTAATTAAGATAAAGATGTGTAAGATTGTATCTGTTCACTTGTTGCTGTGGGAAGCAACGCGAGTTCAGAGAGGAGCACCTTCTCCCACCGCGAAAACTTAAAAAAAGTCAGTAATTGGCGTTTTCTTTTTTCCAGAGACGTAGGTCTCCTAACTCTCGCGCTGGTTGGTCGTGAGTTCGTGCTGGCGTGTTGGAGGGGAAATTTAGCGCCTGTAAAGCTGTGTGGTTGGCTCAAGACGGAATGGAATGCGTTGTCGTTCGTGTACTGTGCGGAAAAGCTGGAATTTATGTTTATCTGGAGAGGTGAGAGGTACTGTGCTTCTGGACTTTGATCTGGAAGAAACTTCTGGACGAAGCTCTGGCATGCGTGGTCAGTGATTGGGACCTGTCCTAAGACTGACCTAACTTGCGAGTAGTTACAATGGGGAGCCTGTGGTGAAGTTCTCACTGTACCTACCGTTTGACTTCAAACGTCTCGAACTACTCGTTTGCCGAGGGCACAGTTATTCGTTTGGGTTTACCAGTCTCGACGTTTGGCATCCTTGTGCAATCTGCCGTATAAGTGAGCCGAATTGGTCCTTGGTACGACCAGCGAACGGGTGTGTCACACACTGAAATCTACCGTGATTTCAGGGCTCTGATAGAGAGTAAATTGCTATCCGTCTGACAGATCGCTAGATCATGAGATTTTTCATTACTTTCGTGGCCGCGGTCGATTCACAGGTACCGATTTACTCTTCGCCACCACCGCACACGTCTCGCCACCTACAAGTTGCATCGCTGCACGAGTCAAACAGGGTAAAGTACTGCTCCGGCCTTGTCCAGGCGTACAATCCACAATCGCCACTTGCTCTCAGCTGCACACTGTACATTTGAAAGCCATAGTCTGGTCAGCGTGAGATTAACACCGATAGCGTTATCCACATTTTTTGGGCCAGTGTATTCGACTCACTTTGTCACCCGGGATCCTTGTCCATTGTGGTCTTAAACCGGCTGTTAGCTGATCACGATATTCTAACATAATTTGCTTAAGTTTAACATATGCTGTCTGTCTTTGTTTATGGGAAAATAAATGTTGTCAGTAAACTAAATTTTGCTCACCTACTCAGTCAAATCATCACATTTACATAGTCACTCCAGGTGTTAACTTTCATTCTGTACGACCCTGCCAGGATAACTTTCATTGTAGTGTCCACTGCTAAACAGGTCAACTTTCATTTTTAACGTTCCCTAACAAGTGATATCTTTCAACACCACGTTCGAACTCACTTAAATCTTGATAACCTGCCACTGTACCAGCAGTAACCGCTCAAACAACTGCGCCAGACACTTGTCTTACATAGGCGTTGCCGACCACACCACCGTTTTCTGCCTGTTTACATATCTCTGTATCTGAATACGCATGCCTACAACAGTTTCCTGTAAATCGGTGCCACCCAGAAGAGGCAGTTTCCGCAACATGCCCGGTACCGGTCGCCCAATCGCGTGCTCCCGCTGATCCACACCTCCTGCAGATGTGTAGCTCGAACACCCTTTCCCGCGCAATATATGAGGACTTTTGCCGGGCGACGCTGTCCACTCGCGCTCGGAGCCACATCACTACATGAACCTACGCAGATGCCACCCTGTCGCTGCTGAGTCATCATCGTTGTTTCTGTTGTAATAGTTGTACCCTGTTTCTTACTGTATTCTTTGTATGTCTTCGTCGCTTGGAGATATACAAGTTAAGTAAATCTTCTGCTGTAACTTGTTCGCTAATTACTTATGCTCCTGTCCTGCTTTCCTATGACGACAGTTGCACACGACTCGGCAGCTCACCTCTCCTTGCCGTTGTATACGAAGTACGCAACAGCACATAAACTGAGAAATAGTGGAGCCAGCTTAGAGAGATGAAGTAGTAAAAGCTTTGGGAGACGAAATAGTGAAGGCAGCAGAGGATCAAATAGTTAAAAAGGCAAAGCCTGGTAGAAATCGCCGGCCGGTGTGGCCGAGCGGTTCTAGGCGCTTCAGTCTGGAACCGTGCGACCGCTACGGTCGCAGGATCGAGTCCTGCCTCGGGCATGGGTGTGTGTGATTTCCTTAGGTTAGTTAGGTTTAATTAGTTCTAAGTTCTAGGGGACTGATGACCTCAGCTGTTAAGTCCCATAGTGCTCAGAGCCATTTGAACCATTTTTGAACCTGGTAGAAATCCTTGAATAACATGATATTGAACTGAATTGATAAAAGAGGAAAACATGAAAACGAAACAGCAGGAAGGGAATATAAACGTCTAAAATGAGACTGAGGAGAAGTGCAGAAAAGTACAGGATGATTAAGAGGAATTGCTGGAGGACAAGTGTAAGGGTTTAGAAGATTTTTCGCTAGGGGAAAGATAGATACTGCAAATATGAAAATTCAAGAGTCCTTTGGAGAAAAGAGAAGCGATTGAACGGAATGGACAGCGTCTTTAATGAGGGATATAATACGAATGTCAACAAATCGAGAACAAGGATAATGCAGTGTAGTCGAACTAAATCAGGTGACGCTGATGGAGCTAAATTAGGGAACGAGGCACACAGTAGTAGATGAGTTTTACAATTTGGGCAGCAAAATAATTGTTGGTGGACGAAGTAGAGAAAATATAAAATGTAGAGGGCAATGGCAAGAAAAACATTTATGAGGATGAGCAATTTGTTAACATCGAATATAGATTGAAGTACTAGGAACATGGACGATAAGCCGTTTAGAAAAGAAAAGAATAGAGGCTTTTGAAATGTGTGGCTGCAGAAGAATGCTGAATATTATATGGGAAAAAAATGAAATGATCGTATGGCATTGCTGGCCGGGAAGCCCCATCCGGGGAAGTTCGGCCGCCGATTGCGAGCCTTATTGCGGTCGACGCCACATTGGGCGACTCCTGTGTCGGTAATGAGGATGAAATGATGATGAGGACAACACAACACCCAGTCTACGAGCGAAAACCCCGGCCGTGAATCGAACCCGGGCCCGCTGCATGAGATGCAAGCATGTTAGCACCCAGCTAAGCAGACGGATGTTAGATAAATAGACTGCGTGACTGACGGCGAGAATAGATAGCACAACTTGACTAAAAGAGCAAATAGGTTTATAGGACACATTCTGAGACCAATTTAGTTTTGGAGGAAAGTGAAGGAGGGGGGGGGGGGGGGGCGGGGGAAGGCGAGGGATAAAATCACAGAAGGAGAGCAAGAGATGTATACGTGTCGCATATTCACAACGATTCGGAGATGAAGAGGCTTGTACAGGATAGAGTAGCCTGAAGAGCTGCATCAAACGATTCTTCGAACTGAAGATTACAATAACAACAACAAAATGTGATTTATGTTTTGTATTGATATTAAATACAGTATGGACCAACACGTGAGGAAAAAAGAAAGCAGAGGATTCGACGGCTCCCAGTTTCCTTCTAACACATTCATTTATGTTTCTTTCCGTATCAATGCTACGAATATTACCGGTAATGATTCCTCGGAATGAAGCATGAACGGATCGGCACAGGGCTTTGCTGTTCAGTTGTTCATTACAGTGTAACAAATTGCACGTGACAGGCCTACCTTCAGAGTAGTGATATTTGTGAGAGGGGATGTAGATAGTCACAATTACCAGAAAGGAGGTTAAGGATTCAGAGCCAGTCAGGCAAGGTAATGGGGACATTCATGAAGAGGAAAGTGACAGCAGTAAGGCAGGCACTGGGTGCTACAGTGGGAGCAACAGTGACGTAACTAAACAGGATGTGTTCAATGTCTTTGAATTAGGAGGGCATGCTGCAACTGGGTAGTAGAAAAATGTTTAAGGGAATTCAAGAATACACGAACACAAATCACGTAGGAATGAAATATATAGGAAGTGCAGGGAAACTAAGGTGAAATGGCTAGAATAAATAATATTGAGAAAATAGAGAAAGAAATGATTGTCAACGTGATGAACTCAGCATATACAAGCTAAAAGCAAGTGTGGTAACACTAACAGCACAATAAGAATTCCACTGTTAAACGCCGACGAGAAACTGGATAGGTGGAAAGGTTACATTGAAAATCTGTGTGAGGGGGAGTATTTATGAGATGACGTGATGGAAGAAGAAACAAATGGCTCTGAACACTATGCGACTTAATTTCTGAGGTCATCAGTCGCCTAGAACTTAGAACTAATTAAACCTAACTAACCAAAGGACATCACACACATCCACGCCCGAGGCAGGATTCGAACCTGCGACCGTGGTGGTCGCTCGGTTCCAGACTGTAGCGCCTAGAACCGCACGGCCACTCCGGCTGGCTAGAAGAAACAAGAGTCGACAGGGATGAGTAGAGGAGTATTAGCATTTAAAAGAACTTAGAAGACTTAAGACAAATAAGGCAGAATGAATAGATAAAATTCCATCGGTGTTTGTATAATCATTGGGCAACAAAGCTACTATTCACATTGGCGTGTAGAATGTGTGAGACTCGCGATAAGCCATCAGACGCTCGGAAGAACATCATTCATAAAATCCCGAAGACAGTAAGAACTGACAAGTGCGAGAATTTTCACATAATCAGCTAAATAGCCTATGAACCCAAGTTGCTGATAAGAAAAATCTACAAAAGAATTGGAAAGAAAATTGAGGATGTATTAGTTGACGATTAGTTTGTATTTAGCAGAGGTAAAGGCACAATGGAGGTAGTCCTGATTTTGTGGTTGGTACTGAAAGCAAGACTGAAAAAAAAATTACGACATCTTCACAGGAGTTGTGGACCTGGTAAAACCATTCGAGAACATAAAATTGTGGAAAGTATTCAAACTCCTGAGAGAAACAGGGGTAAGGTGTAGTGAAAGACGGGTAATACGCAACATGCACAAGAACCATAAGGAAAGAGTAAGACTGGAGGACCAAGAGCGAAGTGCATGGATTAAAATCGGTGAAAGACTTTTTGGTGCAGTCTGTCGCCCTTAGGTTCAATCTATACAGCGTAGAAACAATGACGGAAATGAAAAGCAAAAGAGTGCGGTAAAATTCACGGTGAAAGGGTGTCAATAAGATTCACTGATGACATAGCTATCATTACTGAAAGTGACGAAGAATCACAGAATCTGTTAAATGGATTGAACAGAAGAAAGACGAAAGTAATGAGAAGTAGCAGAAATGACAATAGCGAGACACTTAACATCAGAATTGGGATCACAAAGTAGACCAAGTTAAGGAATTCTACTACCTAGGCAGCAAAATAACTCTGATGGACGGGGTAAGGAGTACATAAAAACCAGACTAGTGCCTGGCCGAGAGATGTCTACAGTATCAAACATATCCTTTAATTTAAGGAAGAAATTTCTGAGAATGTACATTTGAAGCACAGGTATGATAGTGAAACATGGACTGTGGGAAAAGCGGAACAAAAGAGAACCAAAGCATTTCGGATATTTTGCTACAGACGAATGTTGAAAATTAGGTGGACTGATAAGTTAAGAAATCGGGAAGTTCTCTGCAGAATCCTCGAGGAAAGGAATAAATGGAAAACACTGACAAGAGAAAAGGACCGGATGACAGGACATCTGTTAAGACATCAGGAAATATTTTTCATTGTACTAGAAGGAGCAGTAGGGAGAAGAAACAGTAGAGGAAGATAGAGATTTTGATACAGCCAGCAAATAATTGAGGATGTAGGTTTCAAATGCTAATATTAGATGAACAGGCTGCACAAGACAGGAATCCGTGGGAGGCTGCATCAGACAAGTCATATGTATGACAAGTAATAAACAAAATGAAAAAGAGGAACTTGCAGCCAATGGGTCTGCTGTGTAGGTCTTCGATAATGGAAATTATTCGGTGCGAGCACAGCAATTGGCCAAAAGTGGGGGTGCTGAAAGCAAGACTGAAAAAAAAATTACGACATCTTCACAGGAGTTGTGGACCTGGTAAAACCATTCGAGAACATAAAATTGTGGAAAGTATTCAAACTCCTGAGAGAAACAGGGGTAAGGTGTAGTGAAAGACGGGTAATACGCAACATGCACAAGAACCATAAGGAAAGAGTAAGACTGGAGGACCAAGAGCGAAGTGCATGGATTAAAATCGGTGAAAGACTTTTTGGTGCAGTCTGTCGCCCCTATCGTTCAATCTATACAGCGTAGAAACAATGACGGAAATGAAAAGCAAAAGAGTGCGGTAAAATTCACGGTGAAAGGGTGTCAATAAGATTCACTGATGACATAGCTATCATTACTGAAAGTGACGAAGAATCACAGAATCTGTTAAATGGATTGAACAGAAGAAAGACGAAAGTAATGAGAAGTAGCAGAAATGACAATAGCGAGACACTTAACATCAGAATTGGGATCACAAAGTAGACCAAGTTAAGGAATTCTACTACCTAGGCAGCAAAATAACTCTGATGGACGGGGTAAGGAGTACATAAAAACCAGACTAGTGCCTGGCCGAGAGATGTCTACAGTATCAAACATATCCTTTAATTTAAGGAAGAAATTTCTGACAATGTACATTTGAAGCACAGGTATGATAGTGAAACATGGACTGTGGGAAAAGCGGAACAAAAGAGAACCAAAGCATTTCGGATATTTTGCTACAGACGAATGTTGAAAATTAGGTGGACTGATAAGTTAAGAAATCGGGAAGTTCTCTGCAGAATCCTCGAGGAAAGGAATAAATGGAAAACACTGACAAGAGAAAAGGACCGGATGACAGGACATCTGTTAAGACATCAGGAAATATTTTTCATTGTACTAGAAGGAGCAGTAGGGAGAAGAAACAGTAGAGGAAGATAGAGATTTTGATACAGCCAGCAAATAATTGAGGATGTAGGTTTCAAATGCTAATATTAGATGAACAGGCTGCACAAGACAGGAATCCGTGGGAGGCTGCATCAGACAAGTCATATGTATGACAAGTAATAAACAAAATGAAAAAGAGGAACTTGCAGCCAATGGGTCTGCTGTGTAGGTCTTCGATAATGGAAATTATTCGGTGCGAGCACAGCAATTGGCCAAAAGTGGGGGTGCTAAAAGCAAGACTGAAAAAAAAATTACGACATCTTCACAGGAGTTGTGGACCTGGTAAAACCATTCGAGAACATAAAATTGTGGAAAGTATTCAAACTCCTGAGAGAAACAGGGGTAAGGTGTAGTTAAAGACGGGTAATACGCAACATGCACAAGAACCATAAGGAAAGAGTAAGACTGGAGGACCAAGAGCGAAGTGCATGGATTAAAATCGGTGAAAGACTTTTTGGTGCAGTCTGTCGCCCTTAGGTTCAATCTATACAGCGTAGAAACAATGACGGAAATGAAAAGCAAAAGAGTGCGGTAAAATTCACGGTGAAAGGGTGTCAATAAGATTCACTGATGACATAGCTATCATTACTGAAAGTGACGAAGAATCACAGAATCTGTTAAATGGATTGAACAGAAGAAAGACGAAAGTAATGAGAAGTAGCAGAAATGACAATAGCGAGACACTTAACATCAGAATTGGGATCACAAAGTAGACCAAGTTAAGGAATTCTACTACCTAGGCAGCAAAATAACTCTGATGGACGGGGTAAGGAGTACATAAAAACCAGACTAGTGCCTGGCCGAGAGATGTCTACAGTATCAAACATATCCTTTAATTTAAGGAAGAAATTTCTGAGAATGTACATTTGAAGCACAGGTATGATAGTGAAACATGGACTGTGGGAAAAGCGGAACAAAAGAGAACCAAAGCATTTCGGATATTTTGCTACAGACGAATGTTGAAAATTAGGTGGACTGATAAGTTAAGAAATCGGGAAGTTCTCTGCAGAATCCTCGAGGAAAGGAATAAATGGAAAACACTGACAAGAGAAAAGGACCGGATGACAGGACATCTGTTAAGACATCAGGAAATATTTTTCATTGTACTAGAAGGAGCAGTAGGGAGAAGAAACAGTAGAGGAAGATAGAGATTTTGATACAGCCAGCAAATAATTGAGGATGTAGGTTTCAAATGCTAATATTAGATGAACAGGCTGCACAAGACAGGAATCCGTGGGAGGCTGCATCAGACAAGTCATATGTATGACAAGTAATAAACAAAATGAAAAAGAGGAACTTGCAGCCAATGGGTCTGCTGTGTAGGTCTTCGATAATGGAAATTATTCGGTGCGAGCACAGCAATTGGCCAAAAGTGGGGGTGCTGAAAGCAAGACTGAAAAAAAAATTACGACATCTTCACAGGAGTTGTGGACCTGGTAAAACCATTCGAGAACATAAAATTGTGGAAAGTATTCAAACTCCTGAGAGAAACAGGGGTAAGGTGTAGTGAAAGACGGGTAATACGCAACATGCACAAGAACCATAAGGAAAGAGTAAGACTGGAGGACCAAGAGCGAAGTGCATGGATTAAAATCGGTGAAAGACTTTTTGGTGCAGTCTGTCGCCCCTATCGTTCAATCTATACAGCGTAGA
Organism: Schistocerca serialis cubense; assembly: GCF_023864345.2. Lineage (NCBI taxonomy): Eukaryota > Metazoa > Arthropoda > Insecta > Orthoptera > Acrididae > Schistocerca > Schistocerca serialis. The sequence goes on along the minus strand of NC_064639.1, from coordinate 1,139,466,990 downwards.
AACAATGACGGAAATGAAAAGCAAAAGAGTGCGGTAAAATTCACGGTGAAAGGGTGTCAATAAGATTCACTGATGACATAGCTATCATTACTGAAAGTGACGAAGAATCACAGAATCTGTTAAATGGATTGAACAGAAGAAAGACGAAAGTAATGAGAAGTAGCAGAAATGACAATAGCGAGACACTTAACATCAGAATTGGGATCACAAAGTAGACCAAGTTAAGGAATTCTACTACCTAGGCAGCAAAATAACTCTGATGGACGGGGTAAGGAGTACATAAAAACCAGACTAGTGCCTGGCCGAGAGATGTCTACAGTATCAAACATATCCTTTAATTTAAGGAAGAAATTTCTGACAATGTACATTTGAAGCACAGGTATGATAGTGAAACATGGACTGTGGGAAAAGCGGAACAAAAGAGAACCAAAGCATTTCGGATATTTTGCTACAGACGAATGTTGAAAATTAGGTGGACTGATAAGTTAAGAAATCGGGAAGTTCTCTGCAGAATCCTCGAGGAAAGGAATAAATGGAAAACACTGACAAGAGAAAAGGACCGGATGACAGGACATCTGTTAAGACATCAGGAAATATTTTTCATTGTACTAGAAGGAGCAGTAGGGAGAAGAAACAGTAGAGGAAGATAGAGATTTTGATACAGCCAGCAAATAATTGAGGATGTAGGTTTCAAATGCTAATATTAGATGAACAGGCTGCACAAGACAGGAATCCGTGGGAGGCTGCATCAGACAAGTCATATGTATGACAAGTAATAAACAAAATGAAAAAGAGGAACTTGCAGCCAATGGGTCTGCTGTGTAGGTCTTCGATAATGGAAATTATTCGGTGCGAGCACAGCAATTGGCCAAAAGTGGGGGTGCTAAAAGCAAGACTGAAAAAAAAATTACGACATCTTCACAGGAGTTGTGGACCTGGTAAAACCATTCGAGAACATAAAATTGTGGAAAGTATTCAAACTCCTGAGAGAAACAGGGGTAAGGTGTAGTTAAAGACGGGTAATACGCAACATGCACAAGAACCATAAGGAAAGAGTAAGACTGGAGGACCAAGAGCGAAGTGCATGGATTAAAATCGGTGAAAGACTTTTTGGTGCAGTCTGTCGCCCTTAGGTTCAATCTATACAGCGTAGAAACAATGACGGAAATGAAAAGCAAAAGAGTGCGGTAAAATTCACGGTGAAAGGGTGTCAATAAGATTCACTGATGACATAGCTATCATTACTGAAAGTGACGAAGAATCACAGAATCTGTTAAATGGATTGAACAGAAGAAAGACGAAAGTAATGAGAAGTAGCAGAAATGACAATAGCGAGACACTTAACATCAGAATTGGGATCACAAAGTAGACCAAGTTAAGGAATTCTACTACCTAGGCAGCAAAATAACTCTGATGGACGGGGTAAGGAGTACATAAAAACCAGACTAGTGCCTGGCCGAGAGATGTCTACAGTATCAAACATATCCTTTAATTTAAGGAAGAAATTTCTGAGAATGTACATTTGAAGCACAGGTATGATAGTGAAACATGGACTGTGGGAAAAGCGGAACAAAAGAGAACCAAAGCATTTCGGATATTTTGCTACAGACGAATGTTGAAAATTAGGTGGACTGATAAGTTAAGAAATCGGGAAGTTCTCTGCAGAATCCTCGAGGAAAGGAATAAATGGAAAACACTGACAAGAGAAAAGGACCGGATGACAGGACATCTGTTAAGACATCAGGAAATATTTTTCATTGTACTAGAAGGAGCAGTAGGGAGAAGAAACAGTAGAGGAAGATAGAGATTTTGATACAGCCAGCAAATAATTGAGGATGTAGGTTTCAAATGCTAATATTAGATGAACAGGCTGCACAAGACAGGAATCCGTGGGAGGCTGCATCAGACAAGTCATATGTATGACAAGTAATAAACAAAATGAAAAAGAGGAACTTGCAGCCAATGGGTCTGCTGTGTAGGTCTTCGATAATGGAAATTATTCGGTGCGAGCACAGCAATTGGCCAAAAGTAGGGGTGCTAAAAGCAAGACTGAAAAAAAAATTACGACATCTTCACAGGAGTTGTGGACCTGGTAAAACCATTCGAGAACATAAAATTGTGGAAAGTATTCAAACTCCTGAGAGAAACAGGGGTAAGGTGTAGTGAAAGACGGGTAATACGCAACATGCACAAGAACCATAAGGAAAGAGTAAGACTGGAGGACCAAGAGCGAAGTGCATGGATTAAAATCGGTGAAAGACTTTTTGGTGCAGTCTGTCGCCCCTATCGTTCAATCTATACAGCGTAGAAACAATGACGGAAATGAAAAGCAAAAGAGTGCGGTAAAATTCACGGTGAAAGGGTGTCAATAAGATTCACTGATGACATAGCTATCATTACTGAAAGTGACGAAGAATCACAGAATCTGTTAAATGGATTGAACAGAAGAAAGACGAAAGTAATGAGAAGTAGCAGAAATGACAATAGCGAGACACTTAACATCAGAATTGGGATCACAAAGTAGACCAAGTTAAGGAATTCTACTACCTAGGCAGCAAAATAACTCTGATGGACGGGGTAAGGAGTACATAAAAACCAGACTAGTGCCTGGCCGAGAGATGTCTACAGTATCAAACATATCCTTTAATTTAAGGAAGAAATTTCTGAGAATGTACATTTGAAGCACAGGTATGATAGTGAAACATGGACTGTGGGAAAAGCGGAACAAAAGAGAACCAAAGCATTTCGGATATTTTGCTACAGACGAATGTTGAAAATTAGGTGGACTGATAAGTTAAGAAATCGGGAAGTTCTCTGCAGAATCCTCGAGGAAAGGAATAAATGGAAAACACTGACAAGAGAAAAGGACCGGATGACAGGACATCTGTTAAGACATCAGGAAATATTTTTCATTGTACTAGAAGGAGCAGTAGGGAGAAGAAACAGTAGAGGAAGATAGAGATTTTGATACAGCCAGCAAATAATTGAGGATGTAGGTTTCAAATGCTAATATTAGATGAACAGGCTGCACAAGACAGGAATCCGTGGGAGGCTGCATCAGACAAGTCATATGTATGACAAGTAATAAACAAAATGAAAAAGAGGAACTTGCAGCCAATGGGTCTGCTGTGTAGGTCTTCGATAATGGAAATTATTCGGTGCGAGCACAGCAATTGGCCAAAAGTGGGGGTGCTTGAATTTTATGAATCCACAGGAGCATGTAGATACGTTGATAGGAATGACGGGGGGAGATCTCAAGGTGGCTGCTTCTGTACGTATGGTATGGATTTGACAAGAGACTGGAGGTATACTGGAATTCTGAGATGCAGGAGATGTTTTGGTGGATATGACTGAGTGATGACGGAGACCTTCTGCCTAAATAATCGCAGTGGTTCACAATTTTTGGCTGACAGGAGGGCCCCATTTTGAAGGGATCTAGGGACAAAATGTAATTCAATATTGGAGGTTCGAAATTCATGAAGGTTTATGAAGCGAGGAAGAGAAAGAGAGAGAGGGAGGGAGGAAGGGATAGCAGTTGCATGAAGGTACACGCAATGTTAGCTTTTGGATGATTTCATTTTGTGGGCAGCAATTAAGTGTTATTATAGGGATTAAGTTAAAGATAGCAGATCTTTCACAAGTAGTGTGGTGTTCACACTAACGTTTTGGAGAAGGACAGCTTTACCTTTCGTGGACAGTGAGCAGCTTCTATGGTGTTGAGACTTGGAGGTTTGTTTTCTTCATGCATACCGTAAATGGAGATAAAACATGATTTTGCTCACGGTCGGTTTGCCTCCAGATAACTGTTCACCTGACAAGAATATCTGTAAGAAATTCGCGAGGTAAGAAGTGCAGTGAAGTTCAACAGTGCCATTTTTTCTCTACTGAGAATTCAGTACTTGCCAGCATTGCATCGGACATCAGAGCAGAGCTATTAGCTGATTATTACAGTGAAAGCAATGAATATTATAATTCATGAACTACTTTTGAAAAAAAAAAAGTTTTCCTTTTATAAGCTGTGTAGACGCAAGCATGACTGTCATTATTAATAAATACTTGCAGGTCTTCCCAGACTGCATCATTTCTTGTGTGGTTTGGTCAAATACGTATCTTAACTCCCGTAGTAACAATAATTTAAGATGACAGAATTTGCATTTGGTCTGTGTTTCACATACCGTAGCTTCATTCATATACAAAAGTATGCCATTTAATAAACCTTCACCTGTGTTTGCACTGTACAGCGTGACTCCAAACTTGTTCTAAGTGTTCTGCACATTCTTCAAAGTTTATCAGGTTGCTATTGATATCTCTGCTGTAACTGTTACGAAAATTATCTCAGGAATGTTAAAAATGTGTTACTTGTTCTAACGTAACATTATCCATGCGTACTGTTTTGCCATCATATGATTTTGATGCAGGTAGATCCACACAATCAATTGTTCATAGCAAATGCATGTAATATAAAGTCTCATAGCGCATTATAAACCAACAGCTAACCCAAAGAGTTAAAATAGTTCGTTGTACAAATTATAAATTTCCTTAAGAAGTATTAAAGTCTTTGAGTCAAACCAGTAACTATTATCAAAATAGGTAGTAGTACAAGCATCGCATTGTTCTCAGTCTGACACTCATAAGTATTCCAACTGGCGGCCAGATTCTGCATAGAACCCTCAGCAATTGTGCAGAGTCTCCCAAATAGTCAACTCGTCGCCCAGTTTCTATTACATTACTACCGCAGATTAATTCGAACAGAGACACAGGCACAAGTTGCTGACAGCTGTCTGGGAACAGATGCCCTGAGCTCACACGTGCGGAGCCATGTACGCTCTTGCTAGCGTGCGACACTACAACGCGACTTCCAAAAGGGTCCATGGAATAGCATGCCCATTGTAGTTCTATCTCTAGGTCTTTGGCGTACTTGTCGATTATTTATAAAATTTATCGTAATATTTAGTTTACATTTTTTTAAACCCAAGTCCACCCAGGAGAAACTGTATACAGGTGACGATCGATATATGAGCAGCACCCCAGGTAGTACGGTTACTGTCTTAACTGACCAAAGCTACAGGGAAGACTGCTGTAGTAGACGTTTATGAATGTTAGTCTACGGTAGCTTACGGTATTCCAATCTCTGTCTTTCTCTACAGTTTTTCCCCTCTACAGCTCCCTCTACTACCATGGATGTCATTCCGTCATGTCTTAGCAGATGTCCTATCATCCTGTCCCTTCTCCTTATCAGTGTTTTCCAAATATTCCTTTCCTCTCCGATTCTGCGTAGAACCTCCTCATTCCTTACCTTATCAGTCCACCTAATTTTCAGCATTCGTCTATAGCACCACATCTCAAATGCTTCGATTCTCTTCTGTTCCGGTTTTTCCACAGACCATGTTTCACTACCATACAATGCTGTACCCCAGACGTACATCCTCAGAAATTTCTTCCACAAATTAAGGCCGGTATTTGATATTAGTAGACTTCTCTTGGCCAGAAATGCCTTTTTTGCCATAGCGAGTCTGCTTTTGATGTCCTCCTTGCTCCGTCCGTCATTGGTTATTTTACTGCCTAGGTAGCAGAATTCCTTAACTTCATTGACTTCGTGACCATCAATCCTGATGTTAAGTTTCTCGCTGTTCTCATTTCTACTACCTCTCATTACCTTCGTCTTTCTCCGATTTTCTCTCAATCCATACTGTGTACTCATTAGACTGTTCATTCCATTCAGCAGAACATTTAATTCTTCTTCACTTTCACTCAGGATAGCAATGTCATCAGCGAATCGTATCATTGATATCCTTTCACCTTGTATTTTAATTCCACTCCTGAACCTTTCTTTTATTTCCATCATTGATTCCTCGATGTACAGATTGAAGAGCAGGGGCGAAAGGCTACAGCCTTGTCTTACACCGTTCTTAATACGAGCACTTCGTTCTTGATCGTCCACTCTTATTATTCCCTCTTGGTTGTTGTACATTTTGTATATGACCCGTCTCTCCCTATAGCTTACTCCTACTTTTTTCAGAATCTCGAACAGCTTGCACCATTTTGTATTGTCGAACGCTTTTTCCAGGACGACAAATCCTATGAAAGTGTCTTGATTTTTCTTTAGCCTTGCTTCCATTACTAGCCGTAACGTTAGAATTGCCTCTCTCGTCCCTTTACTTTTCATAAAGCCAAACAGATCGTCACCTAGCGCATTCTCAATTTTCTTTTCCATTCTTCTGTATATTATTCTTGTAAGCAGCTTCGATGCGTGAGCTGTTAAGCTGATTGTGCGATAATTCTCGCACTTGTCAGCTCTCGCCGTCTTCGGAATTGTGTGGATGATGCTTTTCCGAAAGTCAGATGGTATGTCGCCAGACTCATATATCCTACACACCAACGTGAATAGTCGTTTTGTTGCCACTTCCCCCAATGATTTTAGAAATTCTGATGGAATGTTATCTATCCCTTCTGCCTTATTTGACCGTAAGTCCTCCAAAGCTCTTTTAAATTCCGATTCTAATACTGGATCCCCTATCTCTTCTAAATCGACTCCTGTTTCTTCTTCTATCACATCAGACAAATCTTCACCCTCATAGAGGCTTTCAATGTATTCTTTCCACCTATCTGCTCTCTCCTCTGCATTTAACAGTGGAATTCCCGTTGCACTCTTAATGTTACCACCGCTGCTTTTAATGTCACCAAAGGTTGTTTTCACTTTCCTGTATGCTGAGTCTGTCCTTCCGACAATCATATCTTTTTCGATGTCTTCACATTCTTCCTGCAGCCATTTCGTCTTAGTTCCCTGCACTTCCTATTTATTTCATTCCTCAGCGACTTGTATTTCTGTATTCCTGATTTTCCCGGAACATGTTTGTACTTCCTCCTTTCATCAATCAACTGAAGTATTTCTTCTGTTACCCATGGTTTCTTCGCAGCTACCTTCTTTGTACCTATGTTTTCCTTCCCAACTTCTGTGATGGCCCTTTTTAGAGATGCCCATTCCTCTTCAACTGTACTGTCTACTGCGCTATTCCTTATTGCTGTATCTATAGCGTTAGAGAACTTCAAACGTATCTCGTCATTCCTTAGTGCTTCCGTATCCCACTTCTTTGCGTATTGATTCTTCCTGACTAATGTCTTGAACTTCAGCCTTCTCTTCATCACTACTATATTGTGATCTGAGTCTATATCTGCTCCTGGGTACGCCTTACAGTCCAGTATCTGAATTCGGAATCTCTGTCTGACCATGATGTAATCTAATTGAAATCTTCCCGTACCTCCCGGCCTTTTCCAAGTATACCTCCTCCTCTTGTGATTCTTGAACAGAGTATTCGCTATTACTAGCTGAAACTTGTTACAGAACTCAATTAGTGTTTCTCCTCTTTCATTCCTTGTCCCAAGCCCACATTCTCCTGTAACTTTTTCTTCTACTCCTTCCCCTACAACTGCATTCCAGTCGCCCAAGACTATTAGATTTCCGTCCCCCTTTACATACTGCATTACCCTTTCAATATCCTCATACACTTTCTCTATCTGTTCATCTTCAGCTTGTGACGTCGGCATGTATACCTGAACGATCGTTGTCAGTGTTGGTCTGCTGTCGATTGTGATTAGAACAACCCGGTCACTGAACAGTTCACAGTAACACACCCTCTACCCCACCTTCCTATTCATAACGAATCCTACATCTGTTATACCATTTTCTGCTGCTGTTGATATTACCCGATACTCATCTGACCAGAAATCCTTGTCTTCCTTCCACTTCACTTCACTGACCCCTACTATATCTAGATTGAGCCTTTCCATTTCCCTTTTCAGATTTTCAAGTTTCCCTACCACGTTCAAACTTCTGACATTCCACGCCCCGACTCGTAGAACGTTATCCTTTCGTAGATTATTCAATCTTTTTCTCATGGTAACCTCCCCCTTGGCAGTCCCCTCCCGGAGATCCGAATGGGGGACTATTCCGGAATCTTTTGCCAATGGAGAGATCATCATGACACTTCTTCAATTACAGGCCACATGTCCTGTGGATACACGTTACGTGTCTTTAATGCAGTGGTTTCCATTGCCTTCTGCATCCTCATGTCGTTGATCATTGCTAATTCTTCCGCCTTTAGGGGCAATTTCCCACCCCTAGGACAAGAGAGTGCCCTGAACCTCTATCCACTCCTCCGTCCTCTTTGACAAGGCCGTTGGCAGAATAAGGCTGACTTCTTATGCCGGAAGTCTTCTGCCGCCAATGCTGATTATTTATCAAAATTTAGGCAGTGGCGGGGATCGAACCCGGGACCGAAGCCGTTTTGATTATGAATCAAAGACGCTACCCCTAGACCACGGGCCGCATGAAACCAGTCGGTGGACTGATGACCAAAAAAAAAAAAGCTTACGGTAGTTTGCAACTCTACCATTCCACCAACATCCAGATACATGACGTCACGCCTCGGCAATACAACAAACAATGCACGTAGCCATAGACAGGGAGCGGGGGTGGGGTGGGGGGAGGGGGAAGGTTTGGGGGTTGAAAACCCACCCGAAATGTTCCCAAAGAACAAGAAGTGATCTTAAAATCGAGTACAATGTTTCTTCGTTTAAAAATTACCACATTTTAAAAACCATGGCTATTGACAACGTGGCGTACTGCACGAGGGGGATAAGGCAAGGATGAGCTAACGTCTGCGACAATACTGGCACCAATGAGCGTCAATAGGACGTTGTTTGTCTGGCGTCCTGGAAGGGCAACTAACGCCGTCCCTACGCTCACACTTTCTGAGCAGGCGTGGATTTAGAGGATATTCGTTCACGTGACAGCGTCTTAGAAGTACCGCCATGGTTGCACTCCCTGGAAACTGCATAAATTGCTTATTTATTTTTTTAAATGTTGATTTTTAGGGCTTGGGTTTTAGTAACGGCTAGTGTGTGCAGCGTGGCAGTGTCTGTGTTCTACATTTACAGGATACGTGCAATACAGAATTCAGGGGCTCGAAACAACACTGTACATGAGAGAAGTTATAGAACATCAAAGCTGCTATTCAGGAAGTATAAGAAAGTCAAGAAAAATCATAGTTGGTGAGTAAAAATCGCCATTTATCAACTTAATAGAAATCGCTTGCATCAAGATAATACATTGTCGAGCAGAGCTTACGGACGAAAGCAATATAGCCCGATGAGTCTTGGTCCACCCATAGAAAGAGGTGCTGCGGTATAGTACAGGAACGTAAGTGAAAGAAATAGATAAAGAGATGAACAGAAATGACACTTATACAAAGGCAGTAATTACACTGCAATCACTGGTCCGTTGGAGTGGCCGGAGTGGCCGTGCGGTTCTAGGCGCTACAGTCTGGAACCGAGCGACCGCTACGGTCGCAGGTTCGAATCCTGCCTCGGGCATGGATGTGTGTGATGTCCTTAGGTTAGTTAGGTTTAAGTAGTTCTAAGTTCAGGGTGACTGATGACCTCAGAAATTACGTCGCATAGTGCTCAGAGCCATTTGAACCATTTTTTGAACTTAATGCACCTGGGAGAGTGAGAGGAAGACATTTTGTACTGTATTGCAAGTCCGCTTTATTACGGTCAAATACTGGCTATGCGTATGCAACAAGAAAAACCTGCCACCGCAGCCTCTAGAGGCGGCCCGCACTGCTAGTTAGTTACTCACTGTAAGCTTATTTGTCCGTCGCTGACATCGCAAATCTTCTTTCCTTCCAGTCTGGGCAAGCTGTGCAGGGACTAGAGTCCATCTAAAGCTTACTGCGACAGGATAAATGCTAGCTACAATGAAGTCGACAATTCAATTTTAATAGTGGCACTTTAATTATAAAAACGCAAATGAAAAAAATTACAAAAAAAAGTGAATTTCTTTGTCCGCCCACACACTCCTGAGAATGGCACATTTACAATTTTCAATTACGCGCCCCTATTACCGGCAGCTACGTTGATAAATACTCGGCACCTCGCACGGATAACTACCATATCAAGAATATTAGGTAAGTAGTTGGAAGTGGTTAGCCGTTGGTGAAAATCTCGCTTCTGAGCACATAAAGAGCTCTAACCACAGAACTCTGTACAGAAAACGCGTTGGTGCAGTGCCGCGATACAGACCCTTCGAAGGCGATGGTCAAGACACCGTCTCCAAGTCTGTACTGCTCGATGGCTGCAGGCGAAATCCCATCTCTCCACAATTCTCCCCTCTCCCACGCGTACGAAAACGCGGCAGAAGAATACCCCGTTTCGGCCAATGTCGAACGCTCTATCATCGCCGAAATCCCTACAACGGCATTTCTGCGATCTACCCAATGATCGAGTAGGTCATAACGCCCCTAGGCAAACGAAATTCCCGTCATCGCCACGTGTTGCCCAGCACAGGTGGCTCCGGATGCCGGACTACCCCCAAAAGCGCCGTATTGTCCCGCGTTTCCGGTGACCGCTACCTGTCGCCCATGGCGGCCCGGTGATCTACGGCCAGCTGCTGACTTTATAGAATGAGATTTTCACCCTGCAGCGGAGTGTGCGCTTATATGAAACTTCCTGGCAGATTAAAACTGTGTGCCGGACCGAGACTCGAACTCGAGACCTTTGCCTTTCGCGGGCAAGTGCTCTACCACCTCAGCTACCCAAGCAAGACTCGCGCCCCGTCCTCACAGCTTTACTTCCGCCAGTACCTCGTCGCCTACCTTCCAAACTTTACAGAAGCTCTCCTGCGAGCCTTGCAGTTCATTTATTATCGTTTACGCTGCTAAACTCTTTCCCATGGTGCTCAACAACTTATCTTGCGCAGAAATGAAGTTTATCGCTTGCCTCCCTTACTACTCCGTATTATCACAGGTATTAGAAGCAAGAGGCTCAACGTAATTTCCTGGAAATTTCTTTGTGATTCGACCGATTAGTCCGTTGGAAGGGCAAAGGTCAGACCCTTTAAAGCTAGTTGTGTGCTTCGTCTTTAATAACCTTGGCGTCGACGGTATATTAAAGTGTGAACATCACTCCGTGCTTCAGAGGCAGGACCTTGTTGTGAGCTCAGAGTGCGGCGTGTCGCTTTCTCCTGCGCTGGACGGGTTTAAGGGCTATCGAGCCCGCTTCGGAGGGAGACAGCGCGTAAAATCGGCGATACACTGTTGGGGGAATCCCCGGCGCACAGTGTCCGGGGTGACGGGCGGGCTGACGCGCGGCGCGCTATCTGCCATCTGCGCCTTAGGCGCGCGCTATTCCTATGCCCGCGCACGCGCCGCGCAACTTATCCCCGCCGTAATACCCCGGCGCGCGCGCGCCTATTTCTCGGGCACGTCCGCCGGCCGCCTTAATACGCGGCGAGCGCACGCGAATACTAATCCTGACGGCGCGGCGCTCGGCCGCCCTCGCTCGGCCCTGGACCCTCACCTTGTTCTGCCCGCAATTTACACCCGCGGCGCGGGCCCCCGACTGCCAACCACGACGCACGAGCGGGCTTTCCGCAGAGCCGCGCCTTCCCACGCCCGGAAGGTGGAATTTTTTATCGAGTTCACTGCGAAACTTTCTCCTCCTGCTTAACTTCGAGCTTTAATTTGATATCTGCTGAATGAAAAGATCCCGGGATTTTTTTTTTTTTCAACAGAAAGTTTCTGCCTTTGACTGTGAAAGCGATGATTTCAGCTCTTTTTCTTTGTGTTTGGAATGCCGTCTCTTAGAATTCATTTTATGCTTTACTTCCTCTCCCCCAGCCCTTCTCCATCCTCCGCATTCTCCTTCAAAACCTCTTTGACGAGTTGACGTCTCTGCTAATTTATCGACGTCTTAGTACAAGTGATTTATTGTTGAATGACGGAATTAGTTTCTCCAGCGTCTAATAAAAAAGAGTGCAATTATTCGTCGTGAAAGAGAAAAGTACCCTATCGGCTCATTACGTGCACGTTCCACGAAATCAAAGAAAACAGAGTTGAAATGAGAAAATTCTCTGATTTAAATTGATTCCAATGCTGGTGAGGTAAACTACCAAATTTTCACTCTCTCCATTTTGGACTGCAAACGTTCAAATTGGAAATACGTAAGTGATAACAAACACTACGCCACTGTTAATTAATATGCACTCATGTTCATAAATTAAGGATAATGCTGACACATGGTGAAGCAACGCTCTGGTGGCCGGTTTGCGGGTTTAAATCACCTCGGGGCATGACCATGCGGTGCATCTGACCTGCGATTGTCGCACGGTGGCACTGGCAACAGTACACACACACACACACACACACACACACACACACACACACACACACACAGAGGTGTGTTGGTGCATGTCAGAGTACGGTGCAGAGAGTAAGTCTGCAGACGTTTTCAGACGTGCTAATGGTGACTGTGTGTTGAAGATGGCTCGAAAAACACATACTGATGACGTTATGAGGGGTAGAATACTAGGGCAACTGGAGGCTGGTCAAATACAGTAGGTCATAGCACGGGACCTCCGTGTGCCACAAAGTGTGATCTCAAGATTATTATAGCAACGATTCCAGCACACAGGAAACGTGTCCAGGCTATACAGTACGGGACGTCCACAGTGTGCAACACCACAAGAAGACCGATTTCTCACAATCAGTAACCGCAGGCCGCCATGGAGTACTGCTGGTAGCCTTGCTCGGGACCTTACAGCAGCCACTGGCACACTTGTCTCCAGACACAAAATCTACAGACGACTGAACAGACATGGTTTATTCGCCTCGAGACCTGAAAGGTGCATTCCATTGACCCCTGATCACAAGAGCGCCTGTAAAGCCTGGTGTCAAGAACACAGTACATGGTCAATGTAACAGTGGTCTCAGATTACGTTCACAGACGAGTCCAGGTATAGTCTCAACAGTGATTATCGCCAGGAACCAGATACCAATCCCTTAATGTCCTTGAAAGGGGCCTGTGTGGAGGCCGTGTTTTGTTGGTGTAGGGTGGGATTATGATTTGTGAATGTACACCCCTGCATGTCTCTGACAGAGGAAGTGTAACATTTTGTCCGCCTTTTCAGGGGTGCAGTGGATCCATGCGTTATCATCCTTCCTGCTGATGGATGATAACGCATGGCCCTACCGAGCTGCCATCGTGGAGGAGTACCTTGAAGCAGTAGATATCAGGCGAAAGGAGTGACCTGCCTGTTGTCTAGACCTAAACCCTATCGAGCACGTCTGGGTTGCCCTTAGTCGAAGTATCGCTGCACGTCTTCAAACCCCTAGGACACTTTAGGAGCTCCGACAGGCACTGGTGCAAGAATGGGAGGCTATACCCCAGCAGCTACTCGACCATTTGATCCAGAGTATGCTAACCCATTCTGTGGCCTGTGTACGTGTGCACGGTGATCATTTACCATACTGATGTCGGGGTATATATGCGCAGGATACAGTGACGTTTTGCAGTGGATGTGTTTCAGGACGGTTTTCTCAACTTATCACCAATCCTGTGGACTTACAGATGTGTGTCGTGTGTGTTGCCCATGTGCCTATGCTATTAGCGCCAGTTTTGTGTAGTGCCACGCTGTGTGGCACCACATTCTGCACCTATCCTTAATTTATGAGCATGAGTGTAGTATGAGAGTTCTTGCGAAATAGTATGGGTAAAGGCTATACTTGATAATCAGACTAAACTATTAATTGGATCGTTACTGATCCCCCCAAACTCAGAAAATATATTTGCCGAGCAGTTAAAAGAAAACCTGTGTCTCATTTCAAATAGGTACCCCACTCATACAATTACAGTTGGTGGTGACTTCAATCTACCCTCGATATGCTGCAGAAATTATACGTTTAATGCCGGCGGCAGGCATAAAACGTCATCCGAAATTGTACTGAATGCTTTCTCAGAAAATCATTTTGAACAATTAGTTCATGAGCCAATTCGAAGCGTGAATGGTTGCGAAAGCATACTTGACTTCTTAGCAACAAATAATCCTGGACAAATGGGGAGTATCGTTACGAATACAGGGATTAGCGACCAATAGACAGCTGCTGCTAGGCTGAATACCGTAACACGTACTACCATCAAAAAGAAACGCAAAATACGTCTATTTAAAAAAGCTTACAAAAATACTCTTAACGCCTTTTTAATAGACAGTCTTCACTCCCTACGATCTGATAACGTACGCGTAGAAAAGTTGTGGAATGATTTCAAAGAGATAGTATCGACGGCAATTGAGACATACATACCACATAAATTAATAAGTGATGCTGCTGATCCCCCATGGTACACTAATCGGGTCAGATCGCTGTTGCAGAAGCAACGAAAATACCATGCCAAATTTAAAAGAACGGAAAATCCCCAAGCTTGGCAACATTTTGCAAAAGTTCGAAATATAGAGCTTACTTAAATGCGAGATGCTCTTAATAACTTCCACAACGAAACTCTGTCTCGGAATCTGGCAGAAAACCCAAAGAGATTCTGGTCATACATAAAGCACACCAGTGGCAAGATGCAATCAGTAACTTTCAGTGCGCGGTAACAACGGTGAAGTCACTGATGACAGTGCCACTAAAGTAGAGTTATTAAACACGGTTTTCCGAAGCTCCTTCAGCAAAGAAGACGAGGTAAATATTCCTGAAATCCAATCAAGAACAACTGCCAAGATGAGAAACATAGAAGTAGATATCCTCTTTGTAGCAAAGCAGCTTAAATCACTTGGTAAAGGCAAGGCCTCCGGTCCAAATTGTATACCAGTCAGGATTCTTTCAGAGTATGCTGATACAATAAATCTATATTTAGCATTTCTATACAACCGCTAGCTCACAGAAATTTCCATACCTAAGGATTGGAAAATTGCTCAAGTCACACCAATGTCCAAAAAGGGAAATAGGAGTAATCCGCTGAATTACAGGCCCATATCGCTAACGTCGATTTTCAGTAGGGTTTTGGAACATATACTGTGTCTGAACATTATGAAGTACCTCGAAGAAAGCGATTTATTGACTCATAGTCAGCCCGGATTCAGAAAATATCGTTCTTGTTAAACACAGCAAGCTCTTTATACACAAGAAGTAATGAGTGCTATCGACAGGGGACGTCAAAATTGATTCCATATTTTTAGATTTCCAGAAACCTTTCGACACCGTTCCTCACAAGCGTCTTCTAACCAAACTGCGTGCCTGTGGAATATCGGCTCAGTTGTGCGACTGGATTCATGATTTCCTGTCAGAAAAGCCACATTTTGTAGTAATACACAGAAAGTCATTGAGTAAAATAGAAATAATATCCGGTGATCCCCAAGGAAGTGTTATAGGCCCTCTATTGTTCCTAATCTATATTAACGACATAGGAGACAATCTGAGTAGCCGTCTTAGATTGTTTGCAGATGATGCTGTCATTTACCGTCTTGCTAAGTCATCTGATCACCAAAACGAATTGTAAAATGATTTAGATAAGATATCTGTGTGGTGCGAAAAGAGGCAATTCACTCTGAATAAAGAAAAGTGTGAAGTTATTCACATGAGTAGTACAAGAAATCAGCTAAATTTCGATTACGCAATAAGTCACACAATCTTAAGGCTGTAAATTCAGCTAAATACTAAGGGATTACAGTTATAAATAACCTAAATTGGAACGATCACATAGGTAATGTTGTGGGTGGAGCAAACCAAAGACTGCGATTCATTGGCAGAACACGTACTAGGTACAACAGGTCTACTAAAGATACACTTGTTCGCAATATTCTGCAATATTGCTGTGCGGTGTGGGATCCGTATCAGGTGGGACTGACGGATGATACTGAAAAAGTTCAAAGAAGGTCGGCTCGCTTTGAATTATCGCGAAATAGAGGAGATAGTGACACAGACATGATACGTGGATTGGAGTGACAATCATTAAAACAGAGGTGTATTAGTCGCAACGGGATCTTCTCATGAAATTTCAATCACCAGTTTTCTCCTCCGATTGCGAAAACGTTCTGTTGGCACCCACCTACATAGGGAGAAATGATCATCACCATAAAATAAGAGAAATCAGGGCTCTCACAGGAAAATTTAAGTGCTCGTTTTTCTCGCGCGCCGTTCGAGAGTGGAACTGTAGAGAGACAGCTTGAAGGTGTTTCACTGGACCCTCTGCCAGGCACTTTATTGTGAAAAGCGGAGTGATCACGTAGATGTGGATGTGTGTTTTGTGTGCCTAGAGTGAGAAGTTTCTACTGCAAGCCCTTGTTTTTTTTCATGAAATAAGAAATATTCAACATCCATCACATTGACAATAGCATTAGGTCATCTCTCCGAGTGGAACTTATCGAAAGTTGATCTTTGAGGAGGGGGAAATAAGTTTCGTATCACTCGTGTTCTGGCCACCATGCGGTTGGTATCCGTGCTGCCACCCGGTGCTGTTACTGATTTTGAGGAAATATAAATCTCGCAGTCTGCTGTAGTGCAGTCCTTACTCTGAGCAGGTTGCTATTTACTTGTTTTGCTTGTTTTGGAGCGCAACTTGAGATGTCCATTTGATTATAATTTGTGATTTTTTCCCATTAACGTTGAATTCACGAGCTGTACAGTCAAAGATAAATTGTTTTGTTTTCCGCTTATAATTTGGTACCTCCCCGCAGTGTTAGAGTCATTTTGTGTTCATTGAATCCAGATTTTTGCCTTTGTTAACTAGATGTGTACTGCTCCAGTAATTACAGAATATAAAAAAAGTTTGTTATATTCAGGCTTCACTTAAATTACAAGATCCTTAAATTATTGTACAACTTTCTCATACTTAAGCAACCCACTAATAACAAATATAACCTGTTGCACACCTAAGCTCTTTGTTCTCTCTGTGATGATGTTATCGTTGTGCACAGTGCCCGAACTCAACGACCATTCTCTCATTCAGGAAGGTAATGAGCACTGAACAAGCTCGTCTTGTTTCATTATAAGTCTGTTTATTGACAGGGGAGGGCTGTATCAATTTCCCTAGGATTATAGTGTGTTGTTTCGCGACTAGTGGGGTAACGAACTTCCAGTATTCAGACATAATAAGCAACATCTTATAGCAGCGCCATATCATAATACAGGTCCTGCGTTCGGAAAAAAGCTTAAGCTTCCCAATTTCTTTCCCGTAGTTACAATTATAACTTTATTGCTACCCATTGTATATGGTATGTAAGACCCCCATCATGTTAGGCCGCCCGAGCTGGCCGAGCGGTTCTAGGCGCTACAGAATCGCGCGACCGCTACGGTCGCAGGTTCGAATCCTGCCTCTGGCATGGATGTGTGGGATGTCCTTAGGTTAGTTAGGTTTAAGTAGTTCTAAGTTCTAGGGGACTGATGACCTCAGAAGTTAAGTCCCATAGTGCTCAGAGCCATTTGAACCCTATCATGTGAAGAGGAAAGTTTATATAGCCATCATCCACACACTGGTACTGTATGACTCAGAATGTTGAACAACAGCAACGAAACATGAAGAAGAGTTAACAAGATTTAACACGATTGCAGTGTTGCGGTACGGAAATTTATGATTTACCGTTTTGACAACTGTGGTAATGGTTATAACGCCCGAAGATGAGCGCGAAGTGCAGTTGAAACCGGTCGCCTTGTGTAAAGAAAGTGCAGCGATCTAGACATTATAATAGTTTTATAATAAACTAAAACACCAGTGTATGGAATAGAAAGAAGATGTTGTGCTTGTCCTTGAGTGTCACATGTTGGATCATATGAAATTCGTACATGGGACGGAATTAAGAACTTAAGGGCAATTCCCTGTGAAGTAGAGGCACATAAGCAGAAGTGACGACAACTCCTTACCAAAAATTGCTCTCTATTATGATCCGAGAGGTAGTCATTCCCATGGCCCTTTTAGGAATTAATCGACAAGCTCTAGGAGCACATAAAAGCTCAAATCTGTTTCTGTTCTCAACAGCAAGCTACGGCGGACAGCAAATACAGCAAGCACACGCTGCGTCAGTGTGGCAGACAGACTAGAAAATAATACTGTAGAATACGACCTGTTTCAGATCTGCATACCATCCACTGCAAAGTACCAAGTCCGTTAGGATATAAGAATCTGTCAGGACTCCAAACAATTCATTGCTGGAGGAGTTATTTCAAAGAAAATTAACGAGTGTAGGCTATTTGGTTCATGAACTGACAAGGAACATTATAACAAGGATTATTCTTAAGAAGAATTATATGTGGAATAGAATACCTACATCGATGATAGTTTCGTAAAAGGGGTTAGGAAGGGAGCTGGAGAAATCTATGCACAATTTCTTACAAATTTAAACTCAGAATTGGTTAAGTTTTTAGCAATTTACAATACGCTGTTACCCACAGCTTACTTAGATGGCAGATATAGTTAGTAGGAAAATCGAAAAACTTGTTCTGTTATCAGGCAGGTAAAGTTCACCTAAATGTATTTTGTATATTCACATTTTTTTTAGTGTTGAAGTTGAAAGCACAAACTGAAAGTACGACAATGCTGATAGATTTTATAAATCAGATTCAACACCAATTTTTGGTTGCAAACAGGATAGCGACTAACGGCAAAATAATTTTCAGGCTTCACGAGAAATGTCTCTGGATACACTTTTTAGTAGCGAATATCCATTATTTGCTCTGATTTTCTACAAACGGATACTGAATTGGCACCTGTGGCGGGGCGAGAAGCTTGCTCGGTACGACATTATGTACGTGAATTCGAAACAGACCACATTTGAAAAATTTTTCGATCCCTGACTCCTAAGTAAGAAACTGCTTTTATTTACGAATTTTTCACGATCAGCCACAGAGTGTTTTAACAAGAAGCATCATGTAATGTGATACGCACACTTCCGCACCGACCTTATACATTCCAGGCCTTCATCCTCTTTCCCCAATCAGCCAATCTAAGGCAGGAAACGCTAGTTCGGGGTTCATAAGTGGGTAAAGGCGATGTCAGAGGCACCAACGTCTTCGACAGTCGAAATTGCTGAAGTTTTTACAAGTCACAGAGGAGTAATATATGTTGCTGACAGAGGGGAGCAGGGGAGACAAAATGGTTACAGTTTGACGTCCTATCGAGATCGAGATACGTAAGGACCGAGTAACAGCTTGAATGGGTAAGGACGTAGAATAAAAACTCCGATGTGGATTTTATCTGCACGTGTAACTTTAGGGACTTTTCCTACGCTCAATACCATCTCTTCTCCACCAATGCATCTTTTCTACAACTATAAACGTCGTAATTTTCATGGCTTATAGTTTGCACTTTTCGTCATATTGTGTGTCACTTTTAGTTTCAATGAAAGCGCAAAGACACGTACACTCAATTACGTGAGGATTGAGTGCCTAGTTAATAGGTTTCTTGGCAGTCCTGTTAACGCGGATGAGACGATAAGAAGTACGGTACTACACCGCACTTGTTTATTATTACAATTTTGGTTCAAACAATTTCGCCCCTAATGAAGACTCTATCGTAAGTCGTAAGTTCTATGTCATACCTCGGAAACCTAGAACATTGAATGAATCATTTGCAATTTCGACGGTATTGCTTTTCCCTGATAGTGTCATAACGAAGTGTACTCATATTTATGGCCCCTAAGCAGTTACAACATTTGTGTGTTATTGTTTACATTTGTTTACTTGTTACGCGCTTCCAGCACTAGTGCTCATCTAGCCTTGGACAAACAACTGCCGACCACTGTGGCCGAAAGGTTCTCTTCCCTTCAGTCCGGAACCGCGCTGCTGCTACTGTCGCAGGTTCGAATCCTGCCTCGGGCATGGATGTGTGTGATATCCTTAGGTTGGTTAGGTTTAAGTAGTTCTACATTCTAGGGGACTGATGACATCAGATGTTAAGTCCCATAGTGCTTAGCACTATGCATTGGCCAGACGAGAAGTAAACTGAAAACCTGATTCCAAGAACAGAATGACTACTTAACGTTACACAAAATCATTGTCTCTGCTACAGCATCCCACAGCCTGGAAACAGACCACAGCTCGAAAACAATATCGCTATAGAATTACTGCAACATGGGTGCACTCAATGTGTAAATCGTCTGGCTACAGACATTAATGGCTAACAACATCTAGTGGGTGTGCACGAGCCCCAAGTGAATACTAACTCGATATCCTTATGAAACTCGTTGAGGAATGCAAATAATTACGCTGTGATTAGACTCTGAATTGTTACATTTTTGCAACAAATTTCTTTGATTGACTATAATAAACGAGTTACGATGTACATGGAGCCTTACGTGTCAATCCACAACACAATATAATACGCAATAAGATGTCAAAATTGGAGAACCAGCGACGCAATCTACTGAAAATGTAGGCGAAAGAGGATTTGCTTGTGTTTGACGTCCTCGAACTGACCTGTGATCGGAAATTACAAACAGTAGTTCCCTGTCATCCATCGTTTGTTGCAAACGCTATAACATAT
Source organism: Schistocerca serialis cubense (assembly GCF_023864345.2). Classification (NCBI taxonomy): domain Eukaryota; kingdom Metazoa; phylum Arthropoda; class Insecta; order Orthoptera; family Acrididae; genus Schistocerca; species Schistocerca serialis. The sequence continues at coordinate 1,139,446,680 of NC_064639.1, read as the reverse complement.
TAAAGTTCTTATTCATCGTCAATTACAGAAAGCGTTTTTACTGGCTGCTTATATTATTAAATTACATGATTACTCTCCGCCTATGGCACTAGAGACACCATGACTGAGACACATACGGAAACACGGCTGCAAAATTTGAAAAGGAGACCGAGACTGAGACTGAAATGATCTTAGTAAACAAATGTAGTACATCAAATGGCGAAGACATACAAAAATAGAAAAAGATTATCAATAATACAGGTAGAGACTACATGAGAAATTGCATCAATAGCGAACGTTATGACAATGCAATCCCGGATTCTCTTATCGATGCAGACTATCACAGTTATGGAAAAGGAAGAATAATGCAACCCAGGAAGTTAATTTCGAATGCTACAACAAAGAGCGCAGTTAGTTTACTCTTCATCCGTTGAAAGTTAAAAATGTTTGCCTGTTTGGCTACAATAGCACCTTGTTCGTCCATGTCTTTGGCTACAAAATCGCTTCCACATGATTAACGTTGTATACGAACCATCACAGATTGCAGCGTTTGGAACGAACAAATAACGATTTTCATGAGAAACTGAGAGCTGAGGCTGATTTTGAGAACAGTTTCCCATCGTCTTTGGAAATTAACTATGTTCATTCCCACTGTTTACAACCACATCTTCCTTCTACGGTAGTTAGAAGCCAAAGAACGTGTTTGAGGGAATACCAGCAACTAACGATTCATATAGCTATGTGGTCAGTTTTCTTTGAAACTGTCACGGAGCTTATTTCAGAATATTATTTATGCTCATTTCTTTGATCAAGTAATTATCTCTGACGATGCATAACTGTAACGAAGTTAACTACCATCAGTGGCTGTCCCCTTTAATTGCATTCTTTTCCCTTCTGTTTATCTCGGTGGAGGAACGCAGACTTTGAGTCCACGACAAAGTTACAGCTCCAGGTAGCGAGAGCGGACATTCACGTCCTGCAGCCCAGGGCTCTTCCGCTGATGGACAAGACGGCTTGTCTGCCTAGAAAACAGCAGCATTGTTCAAATAACGCTTTTAGGAGGATAAAGACTCTAGCCAAATGCCATTTCCGAGACGATAGCACGTGAGTCACCCGACAATAATCGTTCGGTTTAAATTTCAGAATTCAGCTTTGTGATTGGTTCTTACTGTTATTTTCATAGAACACGCGCTTTCTCGGCCGCGACTACATGCTGATCGTCTCAAGACTCTGTTTAGAAATTACGCTATGGATTGCGAGTGATTTGCCTGCTTCCTAACCACACAGCCCCGTTGGTTAATCACAGAGTAAATTCACAAGATTAGGAGTTCGCTTGACATCTTCATTTAAGTTTTTCTGGATGGAATTCACAATGTCTGCCACTACTGGCCGACAAGATTCTGGTTCTGATGCAGAGAGCAAAGTTTCAGAGTCTGCCACGAGATGGTGGAGTAAGACTTGTTGCTGGATGACTAATGATGCGTACCTTGTAGTCGCACAGGATGTCCTCACTTAAACCCTGGGCACAGAGAGAGAGAGAGAGAGAGAGAGAGAGAGAGAGAGAGAGAGCTGTTCTGAGTCTACAGCCACTGTCGCCATTGCCTTCCACATTACGCCATGAGATTGGTGAAATGGGCCAGCGTTTCAGTCACCAATTCTGTAGTGCCGTCATACCAGTTCACTCCCGTCAAGAGCCGGTAGTTTCGTTTTAATGCTTCGAAGTAAGCTATTTGCTTCCAATATGCTCTTTAGCGATATCACTTTTGCTCGAAACTATTTTTTTTTCCGAGTGGTGCCAGAAAATCTTAGCGAAGTACGGTAATACCTTTATATATTAATTTCGTGTGGATCCTCAACATAAATCATTACACCATACTACGTGACAAGTGACAGAAACATCAATAAGGCCTCTAGGTTTTAATTAAAGTGTAGCTACTCACAGGGGTTCAACGTTGGCTGTAATTGTTGGATGTCATCGAAACTTCGTAGATATTTTAATGCACTGAAATGGAACAGTTTACGTCGGAAAAAATTTAGTCACAATTTTGTCACCAGGTGTAAGTGTGGTAAGAATGCAAGAAAGACGTATAGAAATACTTCGACATGTTATGGAGTAGAAAGGGGATGTGGGTAGTAAAGATCAGACAAGTGAGGAAGGGATAGTATTTATTTTATTATTAACCGCCTTAACACAGTTTGTTCAATATTAGCAACGGAGACGCTGACGAGATGCTATACAGCGCTAGATTAGCACCTGTTGGCCAAAATCGGAACTATTTTTTTCTAACATAAATCGGTTCCCCATTAACACATTAGGATGTTTACCAAGCTGCACTGCAATACGTTACTTACAGTCCAGCTGGAGCTCCGTGAGTAGCTGCCCATTAATTTTAACCACTTGATAGTAAAATTATGTTAATAGCGAAGAGTCACTAGTTACAAAGAATAACATAAAATATCTTGGAGTATCGTTCAGACTGACCAGCATTTGATAACACCCTTTCTTTGACATTTTAAAGTAAGACATGGCATTAAACACACATATTTTGTTATATTTGCATATGATGAAATTATGATTTATTCAAATGAAAATAGACTATCTAGAGCACACGCCAAACTGAAACTAAGTTTTTGGTATAAATGTGTTGCAACCCGTAACTTGTATGCATTTGAATGTGTAAACTGTCAGCTGGTCTCTACTTTTGATCTGAAACCTGACTGACCTTAAATATTCAAACACATATGACTGATGCTGGCCATTTAAGAGAAACTGATAAATATTCAACATTCGAGTGCAAGTCATTAATATTGAAACATTCAGCTGTTTAATAGAGCCCCTGACGAAAACTGAATATTTTGTGCAACGGAAAACAATTTGTCTACCAAAATTCCCGCTAAAACACGCAAAATCCGAAAACATGCTCGTAATGGAATTACTTTCCTGACCTTTCACCAAATGTGCACACTGTATAAGAATTCTGACTGCACAGATACAACGCATACTACCTGCTCTTGTATTCTGTACCTAGCAAAATCTAAAACAACCTAACGGCATTGTGTCATAGGGCAATTTTCCACCTGCCCGTCATATTACTCGCAGATATACTTTACACAGGAAATGAAAGCTGAATAAAAAGTGAGTCTACGCTGTATGTGACAGCAAGCAATCATGCAACTGTCGGTGGTCCTGACCAAGTGGTTTCTAAAATTTCGTATCCTTTGGCCTAAGCAGACACTATGTAATGTAAAACATTTTGTTTAGCTACACAAATACTCAACTAATCTAGAAATAGAGTTAATACTTCACAGTAAGGCTTGGGATAATTTTAAGGAAAACACATGTAAGGTGGACTCACAAATTTCGTCATTTATCGTTTCAAGAAATACACTTACTGCTTAACAACAATTATTATGGGTACATATTAAAATCTTGTCAAAAGAATAACAACTCACAATAATTTAAAGAACTCGAACAGGATCAAATTCATTAACAATTTATACCATTGTGAACGCAGCTTGAAACCAGGAAAATACAGTCCCCAAATACAAACAATAAGTCACACCAATTAGAGCCGTAGGCTGGGTCACCAAACTCAGTTTCACCAGTTTAATGAATTACAAATGACTTCTACTGAAGGTACTAACAGTTCCCAAGGCTAGATAACACCTTAAACATACAGGAAACCCCCAGCCACTATACAGAAAGAATAATAAGTCACGCCACTGACTGTGGCTATTGGAAATAGAAAAATCGACCAACCAGTTTCTAATAAACGTTTATTATCCCTTGACCATGGTTTCGATATATGAAAAAATACACTCCTGGAAATTGAAATAAGAACACCGTGAATTCATTGTCCCAGGAAGGGGAAACTTTATTGACACATTCCTGGGGTCAGATACATCACATGATCACACTGACAGAACCACAGGCACATAGACACAGGCAACAGAGCATGCACAATGTCGGCACTAGTACAGTGTATATCCACCTTTCGCAGCAATGCAGGCTGCTATTCTCCCATGGAGACGATCGTAGAGATGCTGGATGTAGTCCTGTGGAACGGCTTGCCATGCCATTTCCACCTGGCGCCTCAGTTGGACCAGCGTTCGTGCTAGATATGCAGACCGCGTGAGACGACGCTTCATCCAGTCCCAAACATGCTCAATGGGGGACAGATCCGGAGATCTTGCTGACCAGGGTAGTTGACTTACACCTTCTAGAGCACGTTGGGTGGCACGGGATACATGCGGACGTGCATTGTCCTGTTGGAACAGCAAGTTCCCTTGCCGGTCTAGGAATGGTAGAACGATGGGTTCGATGACGGTTTGGATGTACCGTGCACTATTCAGTGTCCCCTCGACGATCACCAGTGGTGTACGGCCAGTGTAGGAGATCGCTCCCCACACCATGATGCCGGGTGTTGGCCCTGTGTGCCTCGGTCGTATGCAGTCCTGATTGTGGCGCTCACCTGCACGGCCCCAAACACGCATACGACCATCATTGGCTCCAAGGCAGAAGCGACTCTCATCGCTGAAGACGACACGTCTCCATTCGTCCCTCCATTCACGCCTGTCGCGACACCGCGGGAGGCGGGCTGCACGATGTTGGGGCGTGAGCGGAAGACGGCCTAACGGTGTGCGGGACCGTAGCCCAGCTTCATGGAGACGGTTGCGAATGGTCCTCGCCGATACCCCAGGAGCAACAGTGTCCCTAATTTGCTGGGAAGTGGCGGTGCGGTCCCCTACGGCACTGCGTATGATCCTACGGTCTTGGCGTGCATCCGTACGTCGCTGCGGTCCGGTCCCAGGTCGACGGGCACGTGCACCTTCCGCCGACCACTGGCGACAACATGGATGTACTGTGGAGACCTCACGCCCCACGTGTTGAGCAATTCGGCGGTACGTCCACCCGGCCTCCCGCATGGCCACTATACGACCTCGCTCAGAGTCCGTCAACTGCACATACGGTTCACGTCCACGCTGTCGCGGCATGCTACCAGTGTTAAAGACTGCGATGGAGCTCCGTATGCCACGGCAAACTGGCTGACACTGACGGCGGCGGTGCACAAATGCTGCGCAGCTAGCGCCATTCGACGGCCAACACCGCGGTTCCTGGTGTGTCCGCTGTGCCGTGCGTGTGATCATTGCTTGTACAGCCCTCTCGCAGTGTCCGGAGCAAGTATGGTGGGTCTGACACACCGGTGTCAATGTGTTCTTTTTTCCATTTCCAGGAGTGTATCTTCTTCAGAAGTATTAGCCCTAAAAATGTATACACCAGTTAAAAAATACTTTTCTTTGCAAACATAATAAAATGTTAATAGAAAAATATCACATGATGCAATAGGCATCACAAGAAAAAATATTTTATTTTGTGAGACTGTTGCATCATGTGACATAATCAGTGAGTACGTTTATTTCACAAATATTTTTCTATCAATACTCTATTATGTTTGTAAAAATACTTATTTTGTAACTGGTGTATACATTTTTAGGGCCAATACTTCTGAAGAAGATATTTCTACAAATATCGAAACCACAGTCAATGGATAAGAAAAATTATTAGAAACTGTTTGGCTGACTTTTCGATCAATTCTTAGTTACACAGTTGCTGTTTCGCGGCCATGTTTAAGATTTTCAAAACCTTTAAGCAATAAAGTATACAATCCCCCAAAATACAATAAAAGCTGGGAAGACAAACAATTTAAAATGTGACTCTCAGCTGGTACACACCAGCAGAAACATTGATAATGACCTTTAAATAAATGTACAATCCCAAAAAAGTACAAGAGAATCCGGGGAGGCTTACAATATACGAGTATATGTGGCTCCAGCTGATACACAACAGCAGAAAGATTGATACTAGCTCTTAAATAAGTATACAATACACCAAAAATACAAGAAAAGTTGGGGAGACATACAATTTCAATGTGACTTACAGCTTGTACACACCAATAGAAACATTCAAAGTGGCCTTTCAATAAATATATAATCCTCCAAAATACAAGACAAGCTGGCAAATACAGCAGGTGTCTATCAAAACCAACAGGCAACAAACAGCCGATTTTTACAATGAGTGGAGTTACTAGTGACCGTGGATAAAAAAGGGGAAAACTCAACAGTTTATACTCAAAAGTAAAGCGCTTTAAAACATAACACGCTCCGGAACAAGCTGTGCGAGTGCAAGGCTTAAGCGAATCATGAAAAGCCAGGTATATTGACAAGGAACTTTGAGCTTGCACATCACTTTTCAAAGCTAATGTGCTTGCTGAATTTACAATATTGAATAGATCAAGAGTTCCGGATTAATTGGCGACAGTCGGTCGCGGCACGCGTCAAACCATCAAATTTACTTAACTTGAGTCTACACGAGGGGGTTGGTGGAGGCACCAGCCCCGGGCCAACCTAGATGTCGTGCGACGGCGGAAGTGTCGCCGCTTCAGGAAGAAAACACGTATCTGCTCTGGGCCCAGAAAACAGGAACCCGTCCTCCGCTGACAGAAATGCGCTGCCAACACACATCAGAAGGGAACAGTAATCTGCACAGATTAGGCTACAGACGAGTGTGTCTAGGATGTAGTCAGTGTTAACTTATTACGGAAGTAACTACACATACAAGTTGCAAACTTAACACGCCTTAAAATTACTTGTAAATTAACAACGTGAAAATCAGCGCCTACAAACCCAGTGACTAGGGCATACTCATCTATAAATGGTGCCTGGCCTTCTACACAGGTTATGTTACAATTTCAACTTACAACGGAGAATGCCCATACATTTGCATGGAATACGGCCTGGGACAATAAATTGTCATCAGTTACACTGAGCGATGACCACGCACACAATCACTCGGAGGCGCGTTAATATGAAAGGAGCAATTCACCACTAACATAGACGTTGCCTCACGATAACGAGTACCAATAAAAAGACAACACTTCACTCAGGCGTGGAGGAGCCGTGACTTCCGGAATTCCAAGCAGTGGTGTTATTGCCTCCAATGTGTACAGGTGGACTTACAAGGGGAGGCCGCCAATTGTGAAATTCAGATTGGATTCATACTGCGCATAATAAAAGCTCATGGCGAGAGGTGTAATGTGGCAAAGCACCAAGATGCACTTCTCAGCCGTTGTCGAGAAAATCGACAGTTAAAAGAAACCATTTCGGTGAAATACTCTCTACGATTTACAATTTCCTACAGCGTCGTGGCGCAGCGGTAAGCGATCGGGTTCGTAATCCGAAAGTCGCCGGATCGATTCTCGCGCCATGCAATTTTTTTTATTATTTGTTTTTTGTAATTCAAATATATATATATATATATATATATATATATATATATATATATATATATATATATATATATATATATATAAACTATTAATGAATTGCTTATGCATGCTGGTGAACGCGGATCGCTCTCCAATTGTACCGCCTCCATTTTTCCGTTTTTTTAACAGGGTGTACCAACGCTCTCCCGTCCCCACTGATTTTCGACGATGTTATAAGTTGCGCTAGGGACCGCATCTACCTTCTTTCGAAGTTAGCAGGCAACTACGCTGTTATGCGGCGGCTCGTTTCGGCCCGTTCAACATCTGTCCTTCAAGTGTAAAGAGCGAGTAACGGAGTTTATATTTCATACCTGCCACAGCGAATTTGTGTTCGTGGGGTCTCTATTCTAATTCGAACGTTTGACTAACGCTATACGTATTCGTTTCGGAATATCGTTTCTACGTCTTCCGTTAACTATACGTGGTTAACATTATGAAGATAATTAATAACATTTGTGAAATACAACTTTGTTTGCGGAAAAAATAATGATGTTCGAAGTCGCCAGTTTTTCCACGACAAACGACTTTCAACAACTTATTATATGCATAATTGTTGCAACTGATTGCCGGGAATTATATATATATATATTCATTCATTCATTCATTTCATTGTTGCCCTTATATATATATATATATATATATATATATATATATATATATATATATACATTTGAATTACAAAAAACAAATACTAAAAAAAATTCCCTGGTGCGAGATTCGATCCGGCGACCTTCGTATTACAAACCCGAGCGCTTACCGCTCCGCCACGACGCTGTGGAAAATTGTTAATCGTAGAAAGTATTTCACAGGAACGGTTTCTTTTAACTGTCGAGTTTCTCGACAACGGCTGAGAAGTGCATCTTGGTGCTTTGCCACATTACACCTCTGGTCATGAGCTTTTATTATGCGCAGAATGAATCCAATCTGAATTTCACAATTGGCGGCCTCCCCTTGTTAAAGTTGCTGTAAAATTAAAGTTTTCAGAGCTGGCCGGAAGCTTCCAGGTTTCACCCAGCGTCCACTATTCTTTCCGCATTTCGCCGCTATCAGTCCTTAATCCAGCCGACATGGCTTGTCTCTGACCGATTTAACCACTCACGGCTTCTCGAGTCCCGTACCGGACAGCAGGAGTCCCCCAAAACCAACAACTTGCCAGCCACGTGCCCTTCAGCTAACTGCCAGTACGAGGGCCCGCCAAAATCAAAGCCGCCACGGCTCAAGAGCGTTCGTTGCAACAGCAAGGATCCGCTACGGTCGCAGGTTCGAATCCTGCCTCGGGCATGGATGTGTGTGATGTCCTTAGGTTAGTTAGGTTTAAGTAGTTCTACGTTCTAGGGGACTGATGACCTCAGAAGTTAAGTCCCATAGTACTCAGAGCCATTTGAACCATTTGAATTGAAAGGATCGTACTACTGATAAAGCTGACATTTGATGATCAAGTGTAAGATACCGATATCAATACAGATTAACTAGATAAAAGGAAGGTAAACTAAGAGCATAGTAATTTATCCATCCTAAGCAACTGTAGTCGCATATAATGGAATAATAAGCAACCAGTTGCGTAAAAGAAATTTAATTTTAATGCAGGAGTAGGTTTAAGGACTTGGAAGAACAGTTGAACGGAATGGACAGTGTCTTGAAAGGAGGATATAAGATAAACGTCAACAAAAGCAAAACTAGGATAATGGAATGTAGTCGAATTAAATCCGGTGATGCTGAGGGAATTAGATTAGGAAATGAGACGCTTAAAGTAGTAAAGTAGTAAAGTAGTTTTGCTATTAGGGGAGCAAAATAACTTATGATGGTTGAAGTAGAGAGGACATAAAATGTAGAGTGGCAATGGCAAGGAAAGCGTTTCTGAAGAAGAGAAATTTGTTAACATCGAGTATAGATTTAAGTGTCAAGACGTCATTTCTGAAAGTATTTGTGTGGAGTGTAGCCATGTATGGAAGTGAAACATGGACGATAAATAGTTTGGACAAGAAGAGAATAGAAGCTTTCGAAATGTGGTGCTACAGAAGAATGATGAAAATTAGATGGATAGATCACATAACTAATGAGGAAGTATTGAATAGGATTGGGGAGAAGAGAAGTTTGTGGCACAACTTGACCAGAAGAAGGGATCGGTTGGTAGGACATGTTCTGAGGCATCAAGGGATCACTAATTTAGTATTGGAGGGCAGCGTGGAGGGTAAAAATAGTAGAGGGAGACCAAGAGATGAATACACTAAGCAGATTCAGAAGGATGTAGGTTGCAGTAGGTACTGGGAGATGAAGAAGCTTGCACAGGATAGAGTAGCATGGAGAGCTGCATCAAACCAGTCTCAGGACTGATGACCACAACAACAATAATTTCAAATTGTTCAATTGGCTCTGAGCACTATGGGACTCAACTTCTGAGGTCATCAGTCGCCTAGAACTTAGAACTACTTGAACCTAACCAACCTAAGGACATCACACACATCCATGCCCGAGGCAGGATTCGAACCAGCGACCGTAGCGGTCTCGCGGTTCCAAACTGTAGCGCCTACAACCGCACGGCCACTCCTGCCGGCAAATTTAATTTCTTTACCGGTTTCTGGCACTTTGTGCCCTTCCTTACAAAGTTATTCCTATTGTATTATTTGCGAGTGTCAACAATAAAGTGCGTAAAGGGCCATGGCATTTTGCTCTATGCTCCTTATTGTTGGCACCCGCAAATAATGCGGCGGGTATAACGATGCAAAGAAGGCTAAATTAATTATATGCAACTGGTTGCTTATTATTTCATTATAAGCAAGATCATATTGTTTTTATGCTCCAGAATTACGCGCATATTACCGGGTTCTATTCCAGCTACTGCTGGGGATTTTTCCTTGGCGGGCCGGCCGAAGTGGCCGTGCGGTTAAAGGCGCTGCAGTCTGGAACCGCAAGACCGTTACGGTCGCAGGTTCGAATCCTGCCTCGGGCATGGATGTTTGTGATGTCCTTAGGTTAGTTAGGTTTAACTAGTTCCAAGTTCTAGGGGACTAATGACCTCAGCAGCTGAGTCCCATAGTGCTCAGAGCCATTTGAGCCATTTTCCTTGGCGGGAGGCCTGGTACGCGCTACACTGAGCCGCTTGCGACCAACTGAGAAGTTACTGGATCGAGTAGCAGCGAATCGAAGGTCAAAAACCCCGACGACGACCAGAAGAGCAGTATGGCTGACAACTTGCTCCTGCGTGACACATCCGACGACGCCGTCGGCACAGGATGACATGGCGGTCGGTAGGGACCGGCTGGCCCACCTATCGCCAGAACGCAGAACTTTACTTTCTCGTTCTCTGTATAGTTTTAAGAAGCCACTGTGTTTCAGAGCAAATGGTTTCCTGTTAAACGTTGCATTTGTTCTAATTGTCCGATAAATGGACGTCTTCCTAAAGAAACGTTTTTTTCTCTAGTCTCCAACTGCGTTATATGTTACTGAAAACTATGAGGTGGTAGGTCTTGCTAGGCTCTAGACTCCAGCCATTGGGGCGAGCCGTAGTGCTAAGTAAGTGCTTTTAATTGAAGGTCTATTAGCAGACTACAGGGGCACAATCAAGACGTTGTTATCAGGTGTCTTACTGAGCCTACCGCACAGACGAAGCACGCTGTGTTCCTTGCTGCCCATTTTGCTCTCTCTGCTTCATTTCTACAAAGAAAAAACACATGTGGCTCCTTTAGGCTTTCAAGCTGTACTTCATTCCCGTATTCTCCTTACTTGGCACCCACTGACTTTTCCCTCTTTTCCTGGATGAAGGAACCATTACATTTCCGACATTTCCAGAGTGAACACGAGGGGGAAATTTTCTGAACAGCTAAAATGCAACTTCTGCTACCAAGGTCACCATCATGCCATTTGGAAAAATGTGTCGCATTAGAAGGTGAATATTGGAGATGAACCAACACCCTCACCAATTTTCTTAGGCACAGCTTGATTTTTGAAAGTCATAATTAAAACTTTCTGAGTAACTTTGTGAAGTGCACCGCCTGTAATAGTCGAATCTTTACTGCAGAGCATATCACCTTTAATGCATATTGCTACAAATATATGTTAACGTTTCTTTTCTTTCAGTATCGTATATAGAGTTTTATTTTAATAGCTACTTTCATCTACACACAAGCCATCTTCAGATCATAAAGAGACTCTTGTTTAGTGTGATTTCCACAACGGCCCACACATCGTTAATATATCTTTTATAATGACAACAATACAGAACGTAAGGGGAAATAAATTTACATCGTTCATAACCAATCAAACAGAGAGAAAGTCATAAAAGCCGTTATGCCGTTAAATTGTGTCAGTTCACAACTTTTAATGGAATACTGCGTGAGTTTTACTACTTTCCACCTGATTGGTTATGAAAGATGTGAAGTTATTTTACCTATACGTTCCGAATTGATGTTGTCAATTTAAGAAAGATTTTAACTATGTATTGAGCTGTTATGGCAAATACCCTAATAGAAAACGTTTCTACGATCTGAAGATGGCTTCTGTGATGCTGAAACTAACAGTCAAAACAAAAAGTTATTTGAAATTTCCTGGCAGATTAAAACTGTGTGCCGGATCGAGACTCGAACTCAGGATCTTTACCTATCGGAGGAAAGTGCTCTACAACTGAGCTACCCAAGCACGACTCACGCCCTGTCCTCACAGCTTTACCTCTGCCAGTACCTCGTCTCGTACCTTCCAAACTTTACAGAAGCTCTCCTGCGAACCTAGCAGATCTAGCACTCCTGAAAGAAAGGATATTGCAGAGACATGGCTTAGCCACAGCCTGGGGGATGTTTCTAGAATGATATTTTCACTCTGCAGCCGAGTCTGCGCTGCTTGGGTAGCTCCGTTTGTAGAGCACTTGCCTGCGAAAGCCAAAGGTCCCGAGTTCGAGTGTCGGCCCGGCACACAGTTATAATCTGCCAGGAAGTTTCGTATCAGCGCAAACTACGTTGCAGAGTGAAAATCTCATTCTGGAAACATCCCCCAGGCTGTGGCTAAGCCATGTCTCCGCAATATCCGTTATTTCAGGACTGCTAGTTCTGTAGGGTTTGCAGAAGAGCTTCCGTAAAGTTTGGAAGGTAGGAGGCGACGTACTGGCAGAAGTAAAGCTGTGAGGATGGGGCGTGAGTCGTGCTCGGGTAGCTCAGTTGGTAGAGAACTTCCCTGTGAAAGGCAAAGGTCCCGAGTTCGAGCCTCGGTCCAGCACACAGTTTTAATCTGCCAGGAAGTTTCGTATCAGCGCACACTCCGCTGCAGAGTGAAAATCTCATTCTGGAAAGAGTTATTTGTTTTTTTGACTTCGAGTATTTTCAATCATTAATATACAGATCGAATGTTTCCAACGTTGACAAGATCAGAAAACATGACACGTTAATGGCTTTGTGAGTCTCAACTCAGATGGAGACTCAAATAAGCGACAGTATCGGAATCAGTGCCGGTGCAGCGCTACGCGGGAGAGCCCAACATCCATCATGCCCCGCAGCCCGGAAGGTTCCAGTGGAGGGCGCGCTGCTATCCACTGGAGGAAAGCCCGCGACGGCGATTGAGATTCACTTGGAGCCCGGGCCGCCGCCCTGCTGAACCCCCCGACCCGCTGCCATCAGTCGCCGTTATTGCAGGCCTCTGGAGCGGCGATCCGATCTTTTTCCGCTTTGCGCTCTAATAAGATTCCCGCTGATCTGTGGATCTCTCAGGAATTCCGGAGAAGCTGCTCTATAAATCACGCGTTAATTTAAGACGTTTCTCCCGGAAAGCGGAACGGAGCTGCGACGTCGTCTCCGGAGAGAGAGAGAGAGAGAGAGAGAGAGAGAGAGAGAGAGGGAGAGAGAGAGAGAGGGAGAGAGAGAACGAGAGAACGGCCGGGATTTCGGCGAAATCGCACAGCTGCGACGCGATAAGGACAGGAACCGAAACAGAGAGAGAGAGAAGTGTGAGAGTGAGCGGGTCAGATGGATCCAGAGGCAGAGAGTTAGGGGAGGAGGTCACAGAGTATCTTCCACATGTCTGTATCTCTGCGCTTATCACGGTGCGTGTGCGGGCTTGCGAGTATGCGAGTGTGTATCCCCTCTATAGAAGAGTGGGACACTGAACGAAATCGTTGAACATGAATATGTGAAACACGACTGAGCGGCTTAACCAAGACAGGAAGTTTTGCACTCCAGCTATGGGGATCATTGATAGAGGAGGAGGATAGTTTCCAAATCTCAAAAATCTGAACATCGTTTGAAGACGTCGGTTTCATTATTCAACAGTCGACGTTTGGCCCTGCTGAGCCGTCCGTGGGTGATGCTCATTTGCTCCAGGACAAACACAGTTGAGACAGGTATTACTGGAATGTTTATAGGGTGTTTCGGCTGGCCGGGTAACCGCGTAGTCTCAGGCGTCTGGTCACGGTCCGCGCAGCTGCCCCCGTCGGCGGTTCGAGTCCTCCGTCGGGCATGTGTGTGTCTCTGTCGTCCTTATCGTAAGTTAGTTTAAGTTAGAATAAGTAGTGTATAAGCTTAGGGATCGATGACCTCAGCACTTTCGCCCCATAAGACCTTACCACAAATTTAATTTGATTCGGCTGCCTCTGCCTATGAGTTTTATGGAACCCACAACGCCTTCAAATATCATGCACAAGATTATCATATCCTCTCCTTCCCTACGCGCAAACTATTAGTCCTACACAAAACATAAACAAGACCTTACTGTAGGAAATTTAATGTCGTTAAATTTTCTACTCGGATACGTTTTCAAGAGGCCGTAGTTTTCAGAAATGGCTCTAAGCACTATGCGACTTAACATCTGAGGTCCCCTAGACTTAGAACTACTTAAACCTAACTAACCTAAGGACAGCACACACATCCATGCACGAGGCAGGATTCGAACCTGCGATAGTAGCAGCAACGCGGTTCCAGACTGAAGCGCCTAGAACCGCTCGGCCATAGCGGCTGGCCCGTAGTTTTCGAATTATTCAAGAAAAACGTACAAAACGACCTTCGAACGAGTTTCTTTAATAATTGGAAAACTGTGACCTCAAGCGAAAATGTATCCGCTCAAAATTTGACTACATTAAATTTGCTACATAAAGGTCTTGTTCATTTTTTTCTCTGGAAGTAACAATTTGCACGAAAAGTGAGCGAGAACGCATAAAAACTTTGGGTTTGGTTTTTAAGGTGTTGCGGGTTGAATAAAACCCATAGGTAGGAGCAGCTGTGTCCTGCTGTATAAACTGACGATCTCCCTCAATGTTCTGAAAAAAACACAATTGCTAAATACGATGGGACGTCAAGTAGCAAGTTACGTGTTACTGTGACAGGCCAAATAAACTTTTGTCGTATGCTGTACTACACTTCAGTGACATAGGTACACGATAGTTTTTTGAATATAGTAACCAACAATCCGTAAACAACGGTCGGAACTTTCTTCAATTATTCAACAACTGAAAGATAAAAATTTGCTCCTTGGTCATGGAGTCATTCGAGGAGCGCTGTGACTAATTCAATGAAAGTCTACTGTCGGTAGCGCGTAATTACCCAGATCAAGAGATCAAGAAATACTAGCTGGAGGGGACTTTAACCGACTATAGACTGGGACGTCTATGGAATTATTGCGGCGAGGTGGGGGGGGGGGGGGGGGGGAGGGGGTGCACACAGACAGATAGTCTTACGTTCTTATGAGGTACTTGAGAACACGTGTTCAGAAGCCTGTCTTGGGCCGCTAGCCGGTCGCTGTGGCCGAGCGGTTCTAGGCGCTTCAGTCCGGAATCGCGCAGCTGCTACGGTTGCAGGTTCGAATTCTGCCTCGGGCATGGATGTGTGTGTTGTCCTTGGGTTAGTTAAGGTTAAGTAGTTCTAAGTCTAGGAACTGATGACCTCACATGTTAAGTCCCATAGTGTTTAGAGCCATCTGAACCATTTGAGCAGCTAGTTCCGCAGCCCACACACAATGCAAGTACTCGTATCTTATACCTTGCAGTTTCAAACAAGGTGGACCTTATCACAGCTTCAGTACAGAGACGAGAATTTGTGATCATGACGTGATGTAGCACCTAGGGTTAGTTAAGTTAATAAATCAGTCAAGAGGGCTAGAGGAGTGTTTCTGCTAGAAAGAGCAGATGAGCAGTTCTTGGCATCTCATCTACTGAATTAACGTCACTTAGTTCCAGTAAGATTGACGTAGAGAAATTATCGGCTAAACAGATTGCATATAGTAGTCTGCAGACTATGTGGAGGTAAGTGGTTTAAGGACGGAAAAGATCCACCATGCTTTAATAACGAAATTCAGTGATGAGCAAGCAAAGACTGTTGCACTCTTATTTATAAAAGAACGCACAAATGGCGGCAGGCGAACGTTAGCAGAGATTCGTGCGTCTGTGAAAAGATCTGTGTGTGAATCATACAACTATCACCGTCATATCTCAGCAAAAGATCTGACCGAGAACGAGAGAAAATTCTCGTCCTATGTAATATCGCTAAGCGGTTCTATGGCTTCCATCCAGTGTGGTGTGACACTTGAAGACATCAAAACGAAAGCTGAAGTTTTAACTTCAATTCACGGAGGAGAATCGTACAAATATACCGTCGTCTGACCATCGAAGAGGCTGCCGTATGGATGTCATAGTTATAAACATCGTTGGCGCAGAGAAACAACGTAAAGAGTTCAAAACATAAGTCGCTAGGTCCGGATGGAATCCCAACTCGATTCTACCAAGAATGCCCTACGGCATTTGTCCATTATTTAGCTTACATTTACAGCGAATCTCTCACCCAGCGCAAAGTCACAAGTGACTGTAAAATAAGAGCACGTGACTCCTGCAATTAAGAAGGGTAAAAGAACGGACCCCCTAAATTACAGACCAGCGTCCATAACATCGGTTTGCTGCAGAGTCCTTGAACATGTTCTTAGTTCGAACACAAACTCTCTTGAGACAGAGAAGCTTATATTCACGAATCAGGACCGTTTTAAAAAACACCTCTCGTGCGATACTCAACTTGCCCTTTTCTCTCGTGATATACTGTGAACCATTGATGAAGGGCTACAGGCAGATTGCAAATGCGCGTGTCCAGGTTTCAGAAAAGCATTTGACACGGTACCTCACTGCAGACTTTAAAGGAAGGTATGAGCTTATGGAATAGGTTCCCTGTTATGTGTGTGCCTCGAAGACTTTTTAAGTAACAGGACCCAATACGTGCTTAGGTGGTGAGGGTTCATGAGAGACAAACATATCGTCTGGAGTGCCCCGGAGAAATGACCTGGCAGGCAGGGTGGGCACCAATTTGGGGTTGCTTGCTGATGATCCTGTAGTGTACGGTAAGGTGTCGAAGTTGAGTGACTGTAGGAGGATACAAGATGGTTCAAAGTGTAAGTAGGCTGTTTAGGTTTTTTTATCGGTAACGCCACGTAGAGCTCTGTATGAAAATCACTGGCTGTGCTGTGTGCAGTCCGTGGTTGGTTTGCATTGTTGGAATATTTGCTATTGTAGTGTTGGGCAGCTGGATGTGAACAGCGCGTAGCGTTGCGCAGTTGGAGGTGACCCGCCAGCAGTATATAGACTTTTGAACATTATTAAGGTAAATACATTGTTTGTTCTCTATCAAAATCATTCATTTGCTAACTATGCCTATCAGTAGTTAGTCCCTTCAGTGGTTAGAATCTCTTATTTAGCTGGCAGTATTGGCGCTCGCTGTATTGCAGTAGTTCGAGTAACGAAGATTTTTGTGAGGTAAGTGATTCGTGAAAGGTATAGGTTATTGTTAGTCAGAGCCATTCTTTTGTAGGGATTACTGAAAGTCAGATTGCGTTGCGCTAAAAATATTGTGTGTCAGTTTAGTGAATGTCTGAGTACGTTCAGTTTTGCTTAGCTGTTTGAAAATCAAATAACATAAGATGTTTATCAGCACAGTAATTCATTAATTTTTCTAAGACGACTGCTGCGCAAGCACCTTTTCACGTATGCGTACACCATCATTATTCCACCACGCAAACAATTGGGGTTACAAATGGTTCAAATGGCTCTAAGCACTATGGGACTTAACATCTGTCGTCAGTCCCCTAGACTTATAACTACTGGAACCTAACTAACCTAAGAACATCACACGCATCCATGCCCGAGGCAGGATTCGAACCTGCGATCATAGCAGCAGCGCGGTTCCGACTGAAGCGCCTAGAGCCGCTCGGCGACAGCAGCCTTCGATACGAGATGAATTAGAGAAAATTTAAAGTTGACGATGTCATGAATGGAGCTGGCTCTAAATATAGGATTTGTAAGTGATGCGGATGAGTAGAAGAAACAAACCCGTAATGTTAAGTTATAGCATTAGAAGTGTCCACTTGACACTGTCACATCGTTCGTGTATCTGGGCGTAGCGTTGTAAAGCGGTATGTAATGGGACGGGCATGCGACGACTGTCGTAGAGAAGGCGAATGGTCGACTATGGTTTATTGGGAGAATTTGGGAAAGTGTGGTTCATCTGCAGTGGAGACTGCAATATGAGACGCTAGGAAGAACGATTCTTGAGTACTGCTCGAGAGTTTGGAATCCGTATCAGGTCGGATTAAAGGAGGAAGACATCAGAACAACTCAAAGGCGAGCTGCCAGATTTGTTAGCGGTGGGTTTGACCAAACCGTGAGTGTTACGGAAATGCTTCGGAAACTCAAATGGGAATCCCTGGAAGGAAGGCAATTTGTTTTCCGAGAAACACTGCTGAAAAAATTTAGAGAACTGGCATTTGACTCTGACTGCAGAACTATTCTGCTACCGCCAACATAAATTTCGCGTAAGAACCACGAAGATAAGATACGAAAAATTAGGACTCACAGATGTAAATAGACAGTCGCTTTTAATTAGCTGTGTTTGGTGTGGAACGGGAAAGGACATGACTAGTAATGGTATACGGTACCCTCCGCCACGCACCGTACGGTCTCCTGCAGAGTACGTATGTAGATGTAGACGTGAACGTCTTTCTCGTTGGAAAGTCTCTTTCTCTCCAGGTGTACCTCAAGCTTGCCTAAAAGACAGAAGTTCACATGACTGCGGCCTTGATCGAATTGTTGGCACCATTTGACAATGGCTGGATACGACACTGCATTTGGTTCACATAGCGTCAGCATTTCACAATGAATCTTTATACTCAGTAATATCACAAATTGAGTCCGCCTTGATGCAAAACATCGTGTTATTTATTTCTTTACTATGGGGTAATAAAGAAATAAACAAATAACACGGTGTTTTGCATCAAGGCGGACTCAGTTTGTGATATTACAGTTTTTCTGTGCAAACAGGGACCAAATGGAAGAGTTCCAAGATAATATTATTGAATCTTTATACTCTTTAGAAGTATTGCTCACAGGAAGTATACCGTCCCATGTGTGGTGTCTAGGAATCCTGCGTACTAGGTTAGCCAGAAGAACATTCAAAAAAATGGTATTAATGAGTTTTAGTAAGAAAAGAAACGATACTTAATTTGCAATTACACAGATTTACCGCTAGCAAAGGGCGACACACGAAATAATGAATCTTCTTCAGTAAAACAATTCCAAGCCCGTGCTACATAGATAGTACAAGCGAAGTCACTCGCGTTGACGCTGCTATACAACTGCCTAATCTTGAAGCTGCTATTCAACTGGGGCGTCACCAGTTGGTCGCAGTCCTCTTCACACAGGGGCCGCTGCCAGCGCGTTTTCGTCCTGGATGGAGGTCCGGTCAGCGTGAGATTGGCTGACTTCTTCTCAGAGGCGTCTTCTCTCTTGCGTTTCCGAATGGCGTGCTGGCATTTGACTTTACGCTGTAACATTCCTCCTCCTCACAGCGACGGACAGTCTTCGTATACGGCGGCGGAGACAGGAGCATAGACAGACTGATGGACTGGAAGCTGTGGCTGCAGGGGGCGTCAGACATCCAGTCATCGGCGCGCGGGATTAGCAGAGCGGTCTGAGGCGCTGCAGTCATGGACTGTGCGGCTGGGCCCGGCGGAGGTTCGAGTCTTCAAATGGCTCTGAGCACTACGCGACTTAACTTCTGTGGTCATCAGTCGCCTAGAACTTAGAACTAATTAAACCTAACCAACCTAAGGACAACACACACATCCATGCCCGAGGCAGGATTCGAACCTGCGACTGTAGCGGTCGCTCGGTTCCGGACTGTAGCGCCTAGAACCGCACGGCCACTCCGGCCGGCTTCGAGTCCTCCCTCGGGCATGGGTGTGTGTGTTTGTCCTTAGGATAATTTAGGTTAAGCAGTGTGTAAGCTTAGGGACTGATGACCTTAGAAGTTAAGTCCCATAAGATTTCACACACACACACACTTCCAGCCATATCCCGCCATCCGGCCTTCGCTCAGAAAGGGTACCCATACACCTCCTGAGGTCCATAATAAGATAATAAGACGTAGAAGGCGTCGGCTGCTGCGGCGTGGGCAAGTCCAGCTCCATCGGTAGGACGAGACGAGGCGGAGGAGGCGAAGGCTCCGTCTCCATGCGGACATCCCGCGGTACCGTGATGAAACACTCTGGCGGTGCTGTGGCCACGCTGTCCTCGGGATCCCTGAACCTGGGGGAAGAGATACAGAAGGGTCAACGTGCACGTGACAGCGGCGAATTTGACTGTGATGTCAGCGCTGCAATCCGTCTGGGCCTGAAATGAGGTACATGCTTGTGGCAAGTCGACCAAAGATCTCGCCTCTCGCCAACTCTCCGCTGCCGCTAAATACCTTGAAAAACACAATATCATGCAGCGCGAAGCGACACTTGCTATCTTCCTTCGGCGCCGGATGCTGAGAAGGGTGGAGCAGATGGAACAGTGTCGATGGCGGCGGTCGTGAGTCTACGATTCATTTGGCTTACTCCGAGACTACGCGATGTAATATGCTCGTCTATTAAGTAGATGATCGTTTCACCGTCTTTTTACTTCATGGTAGCGGTTAAGATTTTTCTGCATAAAGACGGTTTTCAGTAAATAGTTAACATTTACATCACTTAAAATAGAGCTGAGTGTTGTTTCGAAGGATTACTCTTCCTGGCTATTTTAACCCTGACGTTACCCATCAATCTACATCTACATCTACATCCATACTCCGCAAGCCACCTGATGGAGTGTGACGGAGGGTACCTCTATCGGTTCTCCCTTCTATTCCAGTCTCGTATTGTTCGTGGAAAGAAGAATTGTCGGTATGCTTCTGTGTGGGCTCTAATCTCTCTGATTTTATCCTCATGGTCTCTTCGCGAGATATACGTAGGAGGGAGCAATATACTGCTTGACTCTTCGGTGAAGGTATGTTCTCGAAACTTTAACAAAAGCCCGTACCGAGCTACTGAGCGTCTCTCCTGCAGAGTCTTCCACTGGAGTTTATCTGTCATCTCCGTAATGCTTTCGCGATCACTAAATGATCCTGTAACGGAGCGCGCTGCTCTCCGTTGGATCTTCTCTATCTCTTCTATCAACCCTATCTGGTACGGATCCAACACTGCTGAGCAGTATTCAAGCAGTGGGCGAACAAGCGCACTGTAACCTACTTCCTTTGTTTTCGGATTGTATTTCCTTATGATTATTCCAACGAATCTCAGTCTGCCATCTGCTTTACCGACGATCAACTTTATATGATCATTCCATTTTAAATCTATCCTGATGCGTACTCCCAGATAATTTATGCAATTAACTGCTTCCAGTTGCTGACCTGCTATTTTGTACCTAATTGATAAGGAATCTTTCTTTCTATGTATTCGCAGCACATTACACTTGTCTACATTGAGATTCAATTGCCATTCCATGCACCATGCGTCAATTCGCTGCAGATCCTCCTGCATTTCAGTACAATTGTCCATTGTTACAATCTCTCGATACACCACAGCATCATCTGCAAAGAGCCTCAGTGAACTTCCGATGTCATCCACAACGTCATTTATGTATATTGTGAATAGCAACGGTCCTATGACACTCCCCTGCGGCACACCTGAAATCACTCCTACTTCGGAAGACTTCTCTCCATTCAGAATGACATGCTGCGTTCTGTTATCTACGAACTCTTCAATCCAATCACACAATGGGTCTGATAGTTCATATGCTCTTACTTTGTTCATTAAACGACTGTGGGGAACTGTATCGAACGCCTTGCGGAAGTCAAGAAACACGGCATCTACCTGTGAACCCGTGTCTATGGCCCTCTGAGTCTCGTGGACGAATAGCGCGAGCTGGGTTTCACACGATCGTCTTTTTCGAAACCCATGCTGATTCCTGCAGTAGATTTCTAGTCTCCAGCAAAGTCATTATACTCGAACATAATACGCAGTCCAAAATTCTACAACTTATCGGCGTTAGAGGTATAGGTCTATAGTTGTGCACATCTGTTCGACGTCCCTTCTTGAAAACGGGGATGACCTCTAACCTTTTCCAATCCTTCGAAACGCTACGCTCTTCTGGAGACCTACCGTACACCGCTGCAAGAAGGGGGGCAACTTCCTTCGCGTAGTCTGTGTAAAATCGAACTCGTATCTCATCAGGTCCAGCGGCCTTTCCTCTTTTGAGCGACTTTAATTGTTTCTCTATCCCTCTGTCGTCTATTTCGACATCTACCAGTTTGTCATCTGTGCGACAATGTAGAGAAGGAATTACAGTGCAGTCTTCCTCTGTGAAACAGCTAGGCCCTGCAGCCTAGACGTTTGGAGAACTCAATCATTCAGATCCATTTTAGTGCCACAGTGGCAAAAGAACTAGCTAGTTATGTGCAGGCAATTCCTTTGTAGCTGGGTGTAAAAGATGTATCAGAGATTGCTAGCTATCAAGTCTTCAAATACAACAGCCGTTCATATTCTATTTACCATCTCTGCTTTATGTGTAGCTATGCACGATTTCTCCTCTCTGCAATATTCAACGGGCCTTTGTAGAGTGTAAATGAGATCAATGAAATACCATATTATTTGTGGGTATACTGTCCAGCTAGGAAAAGCTTTACTCTCAAATTCCAGTTGGTGCTGGTTCAGCCTCATGTCGTGTCAGCTAGCGAACATCACCCAAAGGATAAAGTATCTTAGGAACGCTAAGGATTTTGCCCACGCTCCTTTCCGTCATCTCTCATAGTGAAAAGCAGCAGTGGCAGAAACGTCTGAATATTTCACAAGATGAAGTGGTTGCAAACCGACGTTAATGTTGCTGCACCCTATAACTGCCATGACTGTCAGTGCGCATATACAGGGTCTCTCAGACCTTTTGGGTCAAATTGAAACAGGTGGTTGTGGGCTCACTGCTTCGAATACAACCGAGATAGGGAACCGATTAACGGACTTGCATATTTACAGGGCGATTCAAAAAGAATACCACAACTTTAAAAATGTGTATTTAATGAAAGAAACATAATATAACCTTCTGTTATACATCATTACAAAGAGTATTTAAAAAGGTTTTTTTTCACTCAAAAACATGTTCAGAGATGTTCAATATGGCCCCCTCCAGACACTCGAGCAATATCAACCCGATACTCCAACTCGTTCCACACTCTCTGTAGCATATCAGGCGTAACAGTTTGGATAGCTGCTGTTATTTCTCGTTTCAAATCATCAATGGTGGCTGGGAGAGGTGGCCGAAACACCATATCCTTAACATACCCCCATAAGAAAAAATCGCAGGGGGTAAGATCAGGGCTTCTTGGAGGCCAGTGATGAAGTGCTCTGTCACGGGCTGCCTGGCGGCCGATCCATCGCCTCGGGTAGTTGACGTTCAGGTAGTTACGGACAGATAAGTGCCAATGTGGTGGCGCTCCATCCTGCTGAAATATGAATTGTTGTGCTTCTTGTTCGAGCTGAGGGAACAGCCAATTCTCTAACATCTCCAGATACTGTAGTCCAGTTACAGTACCACCTTCGAAGAAAAAGGGACCAAAAACTTTATTGGCTGAAATGGCACAGAAAACGTTCACCTTAGGCGAGTCACGTTCATACTGAGTTGTTTCCCGCGGATTCTCAGTGCCCCATATACAGACATTTTCCTGTGCTGCGAACAAATGCTTGCTGGATGCGTGCTACATTTTCATCACTCGTTCTCGGCCGTCCAGAACTTTTCCCTTTGCACAAACACCCATTCTCTGTAAACTGTTTATACCAACGTTTAATACACCACCTAGCAGGAGGTTTAACACCGTACTTCGTTCGAAATGCACGCTGAACAACTGTCGTCGATTCACTTCTGCCATACTCAATAACACAAAAAGCTTTCTGTTGAGCGGTCGCCATCTTAGCATCAACTGACGCTGACGCCTAGTCAACAGCGCCTCAAGCGAACAAATGTACAACTAAATGAAACTTTATAGCTCCCTTAATTTGCCGACAGATAGTGCTTAGCTCTGCCTTTTGTCGATGCAGAGTTTTAAATTCCTAAAGTTGTGGTATTCTTTTTGAATCACGCTGTATTGTGTTATGGGCATACACAGCGTACACTGCATAACAACAACGCTGCTCGTAGTAGCTGTTCAAAGTGACGACCGCCACCTCAGTGCGGTGCATGACGAGGCCGCATGAAATTCCGCAGCACTCTTTCAAAGTCCCCTCTCGTTGTGTTCATATACCAATGTCTTGACGTAACACCCGAGGAAAAATTCCAGACGTGTGAGATCTGGCCATCGCGGTGGCCATGGGTCAGGACCTCTCTTTCCAATCCAATGATGAAGGCACGTGCCATGGATGCTTCACAAGCTGTCTTAGGCAATGCGCAAATGAGACCAACGATAGTGGTGTGCGTGCGGCGTGCATTAATGGGCCCGTGCTAAGCTTGCAGTCATTACATGGTACATGTGTTATGAGCTAAGATGTGTGCAGTGTGCCTGTTTGGTGGTCGGGGATGTACGTTGTTTATCACGCAATGTCTCTTCTAGTGTACAACAGACATCCGGGATATGTGCGACAGTGAAGCAGAACGGAATGCACCTCCGCAATACGTAGATTGAAACGCGGTCGACGCTTTCATGAATTACTATGAGCTACATTTTTGCTATACGACCTAGGCTGTGTATCCTTATAACACAATAAATATGCATTTCCGACGATTGGTTCCCCATCTCAATACATCGGTTGTGGATCCACTATCAACCAAAATGTTTGAGACTGTAATTTGCGCGTGGGGCACACAACACTCGTTAAAGCCTGTACTATGGTAAGTGAGCGGGGTTCACCTTATGAGAAAGGGTTTTCGTATAGATATCGACCGCGTGTAGCTGTATGGTGGCAAATCAGACTTATACCCACTCTGTAATAACAATGATCCGTCGAGCAAGTTCGAAATGCAATTTCACGTCAATATGGACCAAAAGTGTTGTGACTTGGCAAGACAGCCAAGTCACAATGAGAGGAAGCCGAAAGGCACGCGCTTAAACTCACGCAGGCTGGCGTGAGGTCTGAAACAGGATACGTAATGAATGCTATAAAGAAAAGTACGTAGCTGCTGGAATACTTAACTTTAATCCACAATTGGTGAACATTGGTCTTGTTGATACAGTATTATCATATCAATATAACTTGGTGACGGCGCCTTGCTAGGTCGTAGCAATTGACTTAGCTGAAGGCTATGCTAACTATCTTCTCGGCAATTGAGAGCGTAATTCTCAGTGAACCTTTCCTAGCAAAGTCGGCTGTACAACTGGGGCGAGTGCTAGTAAGTCTCTCTAGACCTACCGTGTGGTGGCGCTCGGTCTGCTATCACTGACAGTGGCGACACGCGGGTCCGTCGTATACTAATGGACCGCGGCCGATTTAAAAGCTACCACCTAGCAAGTGTGGTGTCTGGCGGTGACACCACAAAAAGCAACACTAAAGATGCTACCAATTTGATAATAATACGCTCGCCAGTCTCATTAGGCATTAACTGAGTTTCTTCCCTGTACAATTTGGTATATATTCATGCAAAACAACACGTAGTAACACTGCGTAATATAGTAGAATTTTAGAACCAGAAAATCTATTGAACTGATAGTTTCACGTTCTGTACTGATATGGAAAAACCATGAATACATAACACTACACTATAATGTATACTACAAAACTTTATACTGTCTATTAATCTGATTAAAATCGGGCATAGGTTACCCTAGAAATATCACTTTCGTGCCACACACAAAATGTCAATTTTGATAAAGATAAAACACTGATAAATTTTGACTTTTATATTGACTTTAACTTTTGCTGGTCAAACCAATTTAGAACACTTCAGAATTCAAATGAATAAAAAAGGGGGGAGGGGGGCCTGAAACTGTTATGATCACTGTATTAAAAAAATGATTACTGAATTTATTATGCGCTCAAGATTTCCAGGATATAAGTTACTACTCTTTTCATCTTATTTACTGCTCATTTAAATACCTTTATATCTGTCTCGAAATAATTAAACTTCATTACTATATCAATATTAAAGTTATCTTTCAACTTCGTTAGACTTTCGTTAGTCATTTACTGGTTCATTAACGAAACATTTATTCAAACACCATTCTAACATAGCTAGTTCTGCAAATAATTATTATTAACACAAATTTTAATTTTCACTTTTGGGACACTCGGATTGCACAACATTTGGAAAGGACCCTGTGTAGGTTAGTTGTGAGGATAATTAAATGATGTGAAAGTTCTGGTAAAATTTAGGTTATTATTGCACAGTTCACTCTCTGATCCATACGAGTACAGTACTAAAAGTTTCAACCTGCTTGTATCGATGCGGCGGTTGGCGGGCGGCGAGATGGCGAGGCACAGAGCACACATACAATCACAGCTATGGCTCTTGATGTATCGGCACTTTAATTCTTCTTAGCGTCGCAATACTTTTCCATTTAGTGGCTATGGAATTTTGCCATGCTATGTGGGCGTTGGAACGGCATACCCGAGGCTCAATGAAACTACGTCTTCCAGGAGAGCCTCCTCGCTCCAGAAAGTGTTGCTCGAACCAGTGCCGAACTCCAACTACCACTGCTGAGCCCGTTGTGCCATGCAGTGCCCGTGTGCATTTTCCCGCGCTCGCTTTCCATCCACCTTTTACCGCTCCCTTACAGACAGGGTATTCACCCGAGGTTTTGCATTCTACATATCCTAGCACATTGCCTGCGTATGGACCAAGCGCACAGCTACAGTTTCAAACATCTTACAACAGTTTCAACATTTGTTACATTTCAATTCCATTACAATATTGCTTGACATTTGACATAAACATTAATATTCACATTGAAACTTATTTACAGTTTTCTTATCATAATGGCATGAAACAAAAAAAAAAAAAATGAAATCAGAACATCAATTACACAAGTTTACCGAAAATTCAGAAGAAAAAAATTACTTATATGTACAATAGTACAGCGTCGTTGTTGTTACAAGATGACCTGTATCGTTTCTGTTCTATTTGACTGGTCGTCGAACCTTCCGCGCGCCATGCAGGCATTAGTCCCGCCAGTTGGACGTGAGTAGAAGTTTTTCATCAACACCGAGCTAGTTTCCTTGCATCACCTGGCTGTTTACCATGTAGTTACACGTCAGGCCCACAGCGTCTGGGGACGCCAAGCAGCCGACAGGCAGACTAACTGTAGCAGCAGAGAGATGTCAGCAGGGCACTGTTTCGCTACGTCAGGTCACGTGCCCTCGCAGAGCCACGCGGATATCCATCCGCGCCCGACTATTTAGGCCACTGCCGGACCATGATACGTCAGTTATGGCCTACAACTCAAGTCGGCAATATCAGTAGTTCCGTCCGGCCGCGGTTCTATCCCAGCGCTGTAAGTTGTACCAGCGGTTTCGCCTCAGAGATCTCCGCCGACAGACCTGATCCTCACCACTGGCACGTAGCCGTCATAGGCTGGCAGCATCGGCCCAGAAACGTCCCTGGTCGCCACGGCTCCACCTACCACGACTCTGGTTCAAAATGGTTCAAATGGCTCTGAGCACTATGGGACTTAACATTTGAGGTCATCATTCTCCTAGACTTAGAACTACTTAAACCTAACTAACCTAAGGACATCACACACATCCATGCCCGAGCGTAGCAGCGGCGCGGTTCCGGACTGATGCGCCTAGAACCGCTCGGCCACAACGGCCGGCCACGACTCTGGTGTTCGTCCTGTAGGCACGTCACAGAAGAGATATTTCTGTTGTGTGTAGTTGTGTTGATATTCATCCAAGGACATTGTTAATAGAGTTTTGGTTCTCTAAATAGACAGTTATTATTTTAAAGTGTCTTTGATCACTCTTCAGTACGAGGATGCGCTTTGCTTCATGTTGTTGTTAGGCTGGATGTGGAAGTAACAAGGCGTAGGCATAACGCTTTCTGCGAAGACATACGGAGAATACGTAGCAATGTAGCACATTTACTGGCATGCTTCAGGATATTTTTGAAAAATTAAAGCTTAATCTTTAGTGCACCCCCGAAACAGTCCCAACACTTGAATGCCACGGAATATCGCGATTCGCTGCCATACTACGAGACTGCCTGTTTCTTGCCAATACGCATCACCCTATCTCCTGCCCTCTTACATGCTAACCATTATAATGCACAAAGACGAATGCGTGCATGCAAGGACAAGTCTGAAATGAAAGCCAAAAATAAACGAAGAGAGATTTGGTACTTAAGGTAGGTGAATAATTTCGAATTATAATTTTCTGTGAACATTATTAACTCTAAATCGTCTGATTTTTATACCAGTAACAACGTAAGACAAAACATTTGGCTTGAGAGTGCACTGAACACAGCAGGAATGAAACCCACCTAAGAATTGTGCTTAACACCGTGTTCCAGTAGCTATACTGAAGAGTTACTGAAAACAAAATAAAGAAGGTCGAAGAATCATGGGGAAATAAAGACAGACATTATATAAAAGAAAAGCCAATTTACAAAGTTTTAGGAAAACTATTTGACAAATTCAGCTAAGAAATCTCCGTAAATGACGGGTAAAAAATCGTTCTTCAACAGTGAAATAGTAGAGACAAGTGACCAGTGGGAAAAAAAATTCTCTACGTCGTAGATTTCTGTGCTTCAATAGATAATACTGGCAGTAGTAACATTTTGTGATTTTCATTACAAAAAGGAGGAACAGCAGAAGACTACCAAACGACAAAGTGTCCGAATCATGAAGGAAAGGCAAAGGAGATGCGTCAGAACACTTCCTCTTCTGTCATTTTGGTTATTACGGTCTCTGTATTGGGCCAGAACAAGAGATTATTCTTCTTCATAGCACGAACCAGTGAAAGTGTTCCTGCTGCTATTCGCCGTTATTTTCAAAACTGCGCGTTGCTAGTATGTGGTAGAGGTAATATTATGTTGGTCAGGAGTCATATCAGCTAATAACGTTAATACACAGAAAAAGCAGTTTACTATAATTTCCTTCATTGCACCAAAACTTGGCACGATACGCAGCAATTCATAGCCCTCCTATATTACCGAGTCAGCGGTGGATATTACCATTAGACACAAACCATCATGGTTCACACTGCTCGCCCGGCTAGCCATGCGCTCTAACGCTGCTTCCCGAGCGGGAAGGCGTACTGGTCCCCGGCACGAATCCGCCCGGAAGATTAGTGTCGAGGTACGGTATGCGGGCCGGCCTGTGGATGGTTTTTAAGGCGGTTTTCCATCTGCCTTGGCGAATGCGGGCTGGTTCCCCTTATTCCTCCTCAGTTACACTGTGTCGGTGACCGCTGCGCAAACACCTTTTCACGTATGCGTACACCATCATTATTCCACCACGCAAACAATTGGGGTTACAAATGGTTCAAATGGCTCTGAGCACTATGGGACTTAACGTCTGAGGTCATCAGTCCCCTAGAACTTAGAACTACTTAAACCCAACTAACCTAAGGACATCACACACATGCATGAGCGAGGCAGGATTCGAACCTGCGACCGTAACGGTCGCGTGGTTCCAGGCTGTAGTGCCTAGAACCGCTCGGCCACTGCGGCCGGCAATTGGGGTAACACTCGGCTGGTATTAGACATTCCTAGAAGGGGGTGGGGGGGGTGGGGAGGGGTTCATTTGAATTGGTAAATCTGCACAAAAGTAATATTTCTGAAATATAATTCAACAAAGCAAATAAATACATAATTCCGTTACGAAATACGGGTGAATGAATTTCTGTGAGCGCACGTAGCGTTTCAGAGTTTAAATTAACTGCCCCTAAAAGTGCACTGTACATCAGTGAAGTAATCGGTAGCTGTTCTCCAAACGAATCTACAAACTCGCGACAATGCTCGGGACACGCGGCAGCAGAACTTCCGCTCCGCAACGAGGCGCCCGCTGTTTCTGGAACGGCCCTCAGCTCGGCTGTCAGATAAATCACCAAAGGCCGTAACGGACGCTAATCGGATTTGGCTGCTGCGCGAGTTGTACTTTCTTTCACCGCGGTTCCATTCTGCTGGAGATAAGATGTTTGGGCGCGCCTCGGAGAGGAGATAAAACAACAGCACCCTGTTCCCGAGAAACTGATTTCTTCCCCTCAGAATACTTCATAGTAGGAGCTCTTCCTGCGGTTGAGCACTTCATTTCCACAATCTCTCTGACTGCATCCATTTCGCGGATGTAGAAGAATGTGGAAGACTTTCTTCTCAGAAGAAATTCTTTATCCTTGCTTTAATGATCGCGGTTGGATCATGTAACTTAAGTGCTAACCATTGTATTGTATTAAATCGGGGACCTAGAAACGACGGAGAGGCTTCGCCTCGGCGTATCCCTCAATGGTTCACAACAGGCCACAGCAGTCCACCCACCCCACCGCCGCCCCGCACCAAACCCAGGGTCACTGTGCGGTTCGGCCCCCAGTGCCCCCCCCCTACCCCCCCTGGGAACGTCACTCATCAGACGAGTGTAACCTTTGGGGTCAAATTAAACGAGGCAATAGTGAATCCACAAAACCGAATATACTGAGATAGGGAACCAATGGCCGGAAACGCATATTTGTTGCATTATGGACATACACGCAGAAAACCGCATAACAACAACAAAGCTCATAGTAATTGTTAAAAGCGGCGACCACCAGTCACAGTGTATGTATTGCAACGACGCATGCAGTTTATGCTGCACTGTCAAAGAGCCCAGGTGCTTGCTGTACACTGGATGAAGCAGCGAGTCATAAACAGCGTACACCCCTGATCACCAAACAGGCATACTGTACACAACTTAGCTCATAGGACATGGGTCATGTGACGACCGTACGTATCGCATCAACGCATTACCCTGTGCCGCACGGACATCACTATCCCTGGTATCAGTTGTCCATCGCATCAGACAGCTTGTGTCCACAGTGAGGTGTGTTACTTTGTACAGTGCATCACGTTTAGGCTAACTCCTCACGAGAGTTGGCAAACATGCAATTAATGTAAGGTGCAGCAGGATGTAGTGCCCATAAACCAGCACGATTTTACAGAGAACGCTTCCCCACCAGATATCATCCTAATTGGAAGAAGTTTGCCTCCATGGATACCAACCTACGAGAGACGGATCGTTCGCCCCACAGATAGTCGGCCAAGTTTCCTGCCAAAGATTTTTCACAACAGCAGACTTTGAAGAGATGGATCGGGTGTCCGACCCTCCAGCAATAAGCCCCCATCAACTCGCCCGTGAAACGTTCACTTCGTAGGATACAGTGTGGAGAGTACTGATGGAATTGGTATTACACCCCTATTTTAAAGAACGTATGCAACCACTGGCATCAACACATTTTGAGCACCGCGTTCATGTCTGTCGGTGGGTTATCCACCGCAGTGCTATAATGCCGACCTTCGTACAGTTTGTATTGTTCACGGATGATGCCACATACACACCAGCAACGATTCCCTGTCAATGTATGGGCGGATATTGTCCAAGATCTCCTAATAGGACCTTATTTGCTGCCTTCCGTCTTGAATGGCCAGAGTTACCTTGTGCTCCTGCGAGATGTGCTGCACAATTCTTGGAAACTGCACCCCATTTGGTCCGCGACAGAATGTGGTTTCAACACGACGATGCACCAGTCACTTTGATGTTAATGACCGGAAGCACCTGAACAACAAGTACCCTCATCGTTGAATAGGAAGGCGAGGTTCTCTCCCATTGTCAGCGCGATTACCTCTGGAATTTTCCTCTGGGGTTACGTCAGAACGTTGGTGTATGAAACCCCCCGTAGAAATGGATGAAGAACTGATTGCTACAGTCCAACACGCCTCTTGTGGTACAACAAACACCAGAGTGACTGCGGCAAGAAGTCACATTCCGTTGCCATGCATGCACTGAGAGTGGCGGTCGTCACTTTGAACAGTTGCTATGAGTTACGTTGTTCTTTTTCGGCTTAGCTGTGTATCTCCACATACCAATCAACATTCATTTCCGACCACTGGTTTTCTATCTCAATGTGATTGGTTATGGACTCACTGTCACGCGTTTCAATTTGACACAAGAGTTCTGAGACATCCTGCATTCCAGGAGAGCGAAAATATTGACTGAAGGGCCATTATAACCATGCTAATGAGAAATATTGGATGTTTAAGATTCTAAGAACCAATTCGTTTTATACCAAACCAGACGTCATTATGCAATGGGTTGGCTATAAAAGGGGCAGAGCTGCCGCTATATAGGCGTCGAGGGCAAAGAGATATTGCTGGTCGAAACATTTCCATGTTAAAACATAGAACTTTCTTCTGGAGCCTTTCAACAACTATGAAGTGGCTATTCCATATATTATTAAACCGGAGCTTGTGGTGATCTTCTGAAAATCACTTTAAGTAAGCATTATATTGGCGAGTCACTTCAAAAGCTTGTAGTTCTCATCGTGTTGTTGACACTCAAGAAGAGTTACCTATTAATCTTAGTGATTCTTACGAAAAATATAGTTGCCAGTGGACGTTCGGCCTCATTGTAAACTGTAAATAATTTACATAACATAGTCTAACAAACAAATGCCTTTCTTCTTATTTCTCCTCCATTTCCAAGAGTGGGTGTTTGTCCGTTTCGAAACCAAGAAACTGACAAAACTATTGTCTCCAACTCTTCTCTGATGGTCTTACATCTACTTTACCAGTTTGGTTGCAATGTAATGCTTGTCATGGCTGTCGCTCAGGTGGTATCCATTTGATGAGTTATACCATTCTTTAAAGCTATGTCTAATCTGTTTTCTGTTATTCTTATTTTACGTGTAATTGTTGTCTTGTGTCTTCACTCTGCACTCTGTCCCTTAGCGTTGGTTCAGGAAATGACCTCAGAAACATCACCTTACTTGCTTGAGCTCTTCGTTCGTCTTCTTTTCTTGGGATCCAGCTTTAACTACCGCACATAAGAGCAGGCTTCGCCACAATGTTCTGTACTCTCAGTCTTTCCTCCTACCTCACAGTTCTACCAAGATACCTCCTTGTGCAACCATTTTTAGCATTACATTTCCGTATATTTCGAACGACATCTGAATTATTTTTGTATATTCTTATCTCCGTCCCGAGAGTTTTAAAAGAATTTACCTGCTATATTATTTAGTTTCACCCTTTTTGCTCTTCTTACACGTTTGCCTTCTAATGCCACCATTTTTGTTTTAGTTACAGATGTAACTATTCATTAGTTTGTACAATGTCATTCAGTTTAAAGCATTTTTCTTGTAATACACTTTCATTGTCTGCTAGGTGCTAAGAATATAAAAATTATACTAGAAATCTATGTTAATTATACTGAAATTGTACACAGGAAGCATTGTGTAACAAGATGAAAGCAGAAAAAAGAAGAACATTGAAGTAATTAAAAATAAATAAAACGTGACCATTGTCGACCAGTTGAGTTTCATATTTGGCACCAGTTAAGGGAAGATGTCCAAGCTTACACATGGATTTTAGCCTTTTCAGCTTCAATCCTACCAGTATTATCTGTCAGTAACTCTCAAAAACAGCTTACGGTAAGAAAAGAATGTGTATTGTCATGCTATAATACTTTATTAATGTGTTAAATCGGGATACATTAAAAGAAATTCAGGAACCGTGTATATAAATAAACCAATGAAGTCCTTTATTTTTATTCCACTTGATCTGTGTTTTGGTTGTAAGACCACAAAATACGTCATTACTATTCAGAGTATCTGAAGAAATATGATCACAAGTGTCAAATAAATAAACTATGAAACTACAGAATAATTAATAGAGTAATATTAATTGTAATAAACATTTGCTATAATAATTAGTAAGA
This sequence comes from Schistocerca serialis cubense, assembly GCF_023864345.2. Lineage (NCBI taxonomy): Eukaryota > Metazoa > Arthropoda > Insecta > Orthoptera > Acrididae > Schistocerca > Schistocerca serialis. The sequence goes on along the minus strand of NC_064639.1, from coordinate 1,139,413,253 downwards.
TTACTAGTTTACAAGAATGCAGGATGCTTAATTCGTATTAAGAACTATGTATCAGATAAATAGGCATGAATCATTTGTAGTGAAGTTCAATAACCGTAACATAATAATTCTATCTAATATATTTGTACACTAAAAAATAAAGAGCATTCTAGACAAAATTAATTACTGTAAGCTTGTTATTAACTAAAGTTTGTGTAACCTTAGCGAATGTTTCTGAAACATCACATGTGACACGCAAAAGATTAAAAACGAACTGTAATAATGTATATGGGCTTTTGAATATAAGTATCGCTGTTGAACAGAGGATGAAAGCTTTCGCGTAGAACAATGGAGAGAAAGTTCGGAGACACTTATACCTTCAGTTAACTGAGCACTCATGAATGCATTACCTGGCAAGAGCTGTGTGGCGCGCCAGGATTTTACTGGTGGCTCTTTTACCAGTCACAGAGAACAGCTGCTCTAAACGTTTATGTACCCGCAGATGGTGTTCACACCAACAGAGTGACGTTGACATCAGAATATGTGATCTGTGTGATTCCCTTTTTTTGGCTGACTGTGTACCAAACAGCCCAAATAAGATATCAAAAGTAAAGTGGCAGAGGTGAAGAGAGCTCGGCTGATTCAAAAAATCGCTATGGAAATTAAGTAGAAGGTAAAAGTGCGTCTGAACCACAGCATTACGCAATAGTAAACCGTGGACTATCTAAGACATGGAGCAAAAGAGTGGATGCATTTGAAATGTGGTGCTATCTGAGAATGTTTACATTAAATTGGCAGATAAAGTACAAAATGAAGAGCTTTTAAAAAGGTAAGAAGCGACATTTTAAATGGCGTCGAGTGCTCGCGTTGATTCCTTGCTCTCTGCGAGAGCTAGTCAGAGGCTATGCCAGGCCGTCTGTGAACTGGATGTTCTCTGGGATCGACGTTAATCTGGTATGGACGTTGTAGTCACAATTTGCGGAAGGGAACGCTGTTTCAAATTCTTCAATAGGGTTGGTACATGCTTTTTTCGTCATCAGTGAATTTCACGCGTCTTGCAGATCGCGTTACCTTTTAATCACGTTTTTACTCAAATTCTCGCGAAGCGTATTTGTTCAAATGGCAATGAAAAAAACGCTTCCCTCGTGGTGAGATCAGAACTGTGTGGCCCAATGGGTGACAATATGCATCTGGGCTCATCACCTGCTTGAATATTGTTGGAAATTAAAATCTCATACTCTCAGCTGTTTATCTCCCAGCATGATTTCGTAACTTTGTGGATCCGAATAAAATGTCGTATGACTAAGGCCTCCCGTCGCGTACACCGTTCGCCGGGTGCAAGTCTTTCGATTTGACGCCACTTCGGCGACTTGCGCCGCTATGGGGATGAAATCATGACGATTAGGACAACACAACGTCCAGTCCCTGAGTGGAGAACATCTCCGACCCAGCCGGAAATCGTACCGGGTCCCTTAGGATTGACATTCTGTCACGCTGGCCACTCAGCTACCGGGGGCGGACTGTGGATCCAAAGATGGCAGGTTAGTCCTCTGGAAACTAGCAATCCAGTGTGCCTAACACGCGATCAAGGCAATAAAAAACTTAATATCTGAAGCTTTCTTTGCACTGATATCACATCAGTTTCTTCAACGTGATTTTCGTCCTTGTTTGTGAGCAGTTGAAAGTTTTCAAAATGAATGCTTGATTTCATAGTGCACAGACGGTGAATACACTGATCAGTCAATGTTGTCTGTGAGTAGTATGGGAAGGCGCGCAATCTGACTGAGCTTGACCGAGGGCAGACAGTGATGGCCTGGAGGCTCGTCACGAGACTTTAGGAAACTACAGGCTTGTCTGCTGTTAGTGGAGTTCTGTGGTGAAGATCTTCAGCACATGGCGAAACGAAGGTGAAACCACGGCCAGACGTCATGTGGTTCGGCAGGAACCCATCATTACAGATGTCGGACTTCTTAGGCTAGGCAGACTGGCAAAACAGGACAGGTGGCGAACTGTGGCCGAACTAATATCAGACTTTAATGCTCGGCAGAGCACAAGTGTGTCTGAACTCACAGTGTTCCGAAAACTCTTAGTTATGGGGCTCCTCAGCCGACAACCCATGCATGTGTCAATATTAACACCACGAAAAGACCAGGAGTGTGGTTGAATGGCCCTCCAACTCGCCAATTGTAAACCCTATCGAATACATATGGTATGTGACTGAACTTGCCATCAGAGCTCGTCGACCGCAAACCCGTAATTTATGGGAGTTAGGTGATTCGTGTGTGCAGATGTGGTGCCATCTCCCTCCAGCGACCTACCACGGCCTCACTGCTTCCAGGCCACGACGCGTCACCACTGTAATCCGTGACAAAGATGGATATACCGACTATTAAGTAGATGTAAGTCTGCAGGCTTTCAAGGCCGTTGTCACTGAAGTTAAAATCTTGTGGGTTATTAGGCCGCGTTATATTTCTTCTAAAATGGTCGGGATCTTCCTCAGGATCTTATGGTGTCCACTGGCAGTAGTGCACACCAGAAGATCCTGAAGAAGATCCCAGCACAGGTGTCGAAACGTCGATCATTTTAGAAGAAATGCGACGCGGCCTAGTAACTTATTAAGTAGGTGGTCGTAATGATCTGGCTGGTCAGTTTATATTATCTGTCAGGAGTTTTATCTACAACGTGAGACTCATTACATTAATTAACGTGATTCACCTCAAATGTAATAAAGCAGCGATTTTGCTTGTCGTGGTTTTGGTAAGTCCTTCATTGTTTTGTGTAGGGTTGTGACATCTGATGTTTACGCACTGGTCGTGCACTGCCCGTAAATTACGGGCTGGTGTTCTATGACCGTGGAGCTGGTGTCCTGTAGCGTCCCAGAAGTGTTCTATCTGGTTCATATTAGGCAAATTTACTATCATGCTCCTCAGTCCACTGTAACAAAATTCTGGCCTTGTGACAGTTTTCCTCGTAGAGCTAGCCGTCGCCCTCAGAGAACAATAATCTTCAGGTAGGTCACAATGTCACGGTGCCTTAGATGCCTACCACAGGTCCCACGGAAGCCGACGTGAATGTGCCTCGCAGCATACTGCTCTCACCGGCCTGCGTTCTTTGCGAGGTGCATGTTCTGAGTGGCCGTTCGCCTCGATGGCGTCGTATCCGATCACGACCATTGGCCTTCTCACAAGAAGGGCCGTGGTTCTTCAGACCAGTTGACACCCTTACTGATCCACGGTCCTATCTCTAAGATCCCGTACCTGCTCCAATCGTGACAATCTCATTCTTTAGACATGGGAGCGTGGTATCGTCCGCTGCGGAGCCACTAGATGAACAATGTACGCTGGAGGCTCTGCTCCGAAACACTTGTGACTATACAGCATTGTAGGCAATACTGCCCCATCAGATATTTATAAAACGGGCAAGCTTCTGTCCCCCTCGTTCTGAGATGAGGTGACGTAATTCATCTGAAAAGGGTCACCTTTTGCCACTCAGCGAACGTCCAATCGCGGCACTGGTGTGCAAATTCCAGCATTCTTCGCCGACGAATAGCAGTCAGCATTGGTGCATGAACCAGTCGTCTTCCACGGAGGCCCATACTCAACAACGTTCACGGTACCGCCGTTGAAGAGACAATGTTGGTAGTCCCTTGATTCATCTGGGCGGTCAGTTGCATTTCTACGCCTATTCGTCCGTACATGTTCGTAGTTATCCCTCACCATTGTTATTTGTAGCCCTTGGTGCACCACAGCTACCTCGGCGTCGGCTCCGGATATTGCCATTTTAAAATTTTAGAAAGATTTCTTTTAATGGAGCGTCAACAGCGTTCGGTATAAAATATTAAAGTTCAATAACACAGTCTCGCTCGCAACCGAAGTTTATTTAGATGGGGATGAGGTTTTGGTCTGCAGTTTAGACCATCTCCATGACGGCGGCTTGTGGCGATGGAAGGAGTAGTACTAGAAAGAGCACACACGTCAACTGTCTTACGGGTATTGCCCCGTCCACCGCTACCAGCTGCCATCTGAAGATGGTCTAAATTATAGATCGAAACTGGTTGCTAACGTAAATAAACTTCTGTTGCGATGGAGACTGTTTTACTCAATTTTATGCCATTTTGCCACGCGCGGTAGTCTTTAACCATGGCAGCACGTGAACAGTATAAAAACCTAGCCGCTTCGGATATACTTCCACCCTTGGCCTGAAAGCTAATGATCATACCATTCTAGGTGTCGCTCCATGTCCCCAGGCATGCTTTATATCCCCTCCACTGCTACTGCTGAAACCTGCCGTCGATGATGTCGAACATAGGCGGTGGTCACATTAATGTAACTGGATCGTGTAGATCAACTGCCCATTCGTTTCTGCTCAGGTATAGTACCTGTTGGTCCAGAAGTCAGGGCCACGGAAAACCAGTTTTTTTCTATTACTCTAGCCGTCGTCTCCCAACGATAAACGTGGTTCGGATTCCACGTCAAACTACAGGTCCCTTCTCTCCAGTTGAGTAGCCGGGGTAAATTAGAAAAGTTCAAGTCGCTGAAGGGGTGTCAAATTAAAAGTCTTGCACTCAGTCTTTGAAGTACACGAAATTATGATTACTATTGCAAGTAGGCTGTTTAGGTTTTTATATTGGTAACGCCACGTAGCGCTCTGTATGAAAATCACTGGCTGTGCTGTGTGCAGTCTGCGGCTGGTTTGCATTGTTGTCTGCCATTGTAGTGTTGGGCAGCGGCAGCTGTATGTGAACAGCGCGTAGCATTGCGCAGTTGGAGGTGAGCCGCCAGCAGTGGTGGATGTGGGGAAGTGAGATGGCGGATTTTTGAGAGCGGATGATCTGGACGTGTGTTCATCAGAAACAGTACATTTGTAAGAGTGGATGTCATGAACTGCTATATATATTATGACTTTTGAACACTATTAACGTAAATAAATTGCTTGTTCTCTATCAAAATCTCTCATTTGCTAACTATGCCTATCAGTAGTTAATGCCTTCAGTAGTTTGAATCTTTTATTTAGCTGGAAGTAGTGGCGCTTGGTGTATTGCAGTAGTTCGAGTAACGTAGATTTTTTGTGGGGTAAGAGATTTGTGAAAGGTATAGGTTATAGTTAGTCATGGCCATTCATTTGTAGGGATTATTGAAAGTCAGATTGCGTTGCGCTAAAAATATTGTGTGTCCGTTTAGTGATGATCAGAATAAGTAAAGAGAGAAATGTCTGAGTACGTCCAGTTCTGCTCAGCTGTTTGAAAATCAAATAACGAAAGGGATTTACCAGCACAGTAATTAATTAATTTTTCTAAGGGGACGTTTCACTATCAGCTCCACAGCACCAGTTATATACATGCTTATCATATCATGTGCCCACATTCAGAGAGACACTAACATTTCTCACGCTTTTGCTTACATGAGCGAAGTTACTAGAAGGGAAGGCACACAGACCGAGACTTTCACAAAACCAATTCCGCAAATCAATACCGTACCGAAAGATCAGTAGCCTCGGATACCAACGCTACAATGCCGAATCCGTGCGCCCTGCAGATTGATAATTGAAACACAGACAGTAAAACGTCTTCTATTTCTACTTTATTTTCGTCTAGGCTTCATGCAAATTCGTTAATGAAATAGCTAGCTAAATCAGGGATGCAACCAAATTGTTTCGGCATCGTCGAACTGGCGTACAGGTAAACTTTTAGATTCTCTGCGTAAGGTAGAATTCGTCCTAAAAATTCAGTATTCGTTCAGAATTAGTGATTCGTGAAATCGGATGTTCTACGCATATCAACAAGAGTTTTGACTAACCTCTTTTTTGTCATAATTCATGGGACATAATATAAAAATCAGCTCTGAGACTTGCGTATATATTCATTTGCAGTGTATCCAGATCATGAAAAAGCAAACATTCGTGTAACGACAAAAGAAACCGTGTTTTTCACAGTACTCAAACCAAATGGCTCTAAGCACTATGGGACTTAACATCTGAGGCCATCAGTCACCTAGACTTTAGAACTACGTAAACCTAACTAACCTAAGGACATCACACACATCCATGCCCCAGGCAGAATTCGAACCTGCGACCGTAGCAAAAAAATGTTCAAATGTGTGTGAAATCTTATGGGACTTAACTGTTAAGGTCAGGAGTCCCTAAGCTTACACACTACTTAACCTAAATTATCCTAAGGACAAACACACACACCCATGCCCGAGGGAGGACTTGAATCTCCGCCGCGACCAGCCGCCCAGCGACCGTAGCAGCCGCGTGGTTCCGCACTGAAGCCTCCAGAACCACTCGGTCATAGCGGCCGGCTTGACAGTACTCATGACAACGCCAGTACTTGGTGGAACGTCCTCTTGCTCGAATTAAGGCTTGAATCCATCGTGGCATACCATCGAAGAGATCATCAAGACACCTCTGGTCCAAATTGTCCCAGTCTTGAATGGTGATTCTTAGTAAGTCGCGCAGAGTACTTGGTCGTTGTCGATTTCCAAAACCAGCCCATTTCATTCGATACCAAACATGTTTAATTCTGTTCCTGTCCGGGCTACTACATCCTCGTTATTTTAGCATGCTGAAGGAATACGTTCATCACAACAACACGAAGAGCACCCGAGTTGTCATGCACAACGATGAAATTGTCACCAAAATGTTCGATACCCCTCCCCCTCCCCAATTTGGGTTGCAGCAACTCGTCACTGTACCGCAGAGCAGCGAGATTGCCCTCAGCAACCACAGCAACCATGTTGGATCATCACTTCCCCACCAATTTGTTAAACATGTAGGACACAGTTTTCGGGGCGTTCGATAACAACGAGTGGTCTCCAAACACGCTGTGTTCGTTTATCGTAGTATAAACAGATCCGTTTCGGCCGTCAACAACATCCGACGCCAATGCAGGGACGTGCATTCTGCATCGTTTACTGCCGATCTACATTGGAGTCCATGGTGTTGTGGCGCACGACGTGATGCTCGCCACTCTCGTCAGGAATAGAGGTTTTTATCATGCACTCATCTCCTGACACTTTGATGGAATATATGACATTCTGTAGTCTTTTAGAAAGCTGAATTCAGTTCTGGAGCTCTCAGTTCAAAATTCCTTTTACCCTAAAGTCACAGATGTCTATCATATTGTGCACCTCTCGGACGTGAATAGCCTGTGTTGTGTGAGTCCTCCAAAATACCTGTCAATTGGAACGTGTTGCTAGGTCAGTGCCTTATCACTTTGCACACGTCGAGCAACTTCTGTGGTTTCCAAGTCATCTGCTTGTAACGTGATGATGCAGACCCGATATTTGATCGCGATTGTCCTTGGTGGCATGCTGGATGTTCACCCTACTGTGTCTAATGAGTTCGTACTGATGCTATACTTTCAGCTGAAATGCTGCAGTCAAACCGAGTGGCAAAACTTTTGTTCATGTCGAAATGATGGAACCATTTTAACCACTGTAGGCTGGATGCAATATTCCTTTAATGCACCATACATATGATTCACTTTACCGGCCTCTTTCGGACTTGGTCCATTATCAGATGTATGATATCGGTGACTTGTGTGTCAGATTTAAAAATTCTGTCCTCTTGTTATGTAGTGCCAGACAAGTTCCCAGCCATACACATGTCGAATGTTATAGACGTGCTCATGCACATACCAATCGAGAGAGCTCAAAACTATGTGTATGTCTGGGAACGTGTCTCTCCCCATATAAAAAGGAATAAAAATTTTTAATGTGACGTACACGTAACCAATATCACACATTTGCTAATGGCCTATTGTCGAAAGGGACCAGTAATAGAAGTTATATGCTTGGTGCAGTAAATAAATAATTCTGACAGACTACGTTAAAGTGGCTCCATCATTTGGACGATACACTGAGGCTTTGGACCCGCACATGAAGAAAACCAATCACTATAGACGAACGACATAATCGTCTTGAGAGATTCAGTAACTATTCAGATAATTAGTATGATTGTTATTTATTATTGTGCAGCATTTGCACCTTTCTGCCGGACACGGTGGCCGAGCGGTTCTGGGCGCTTCAGTCCAGAACCGCGCGACTGCTGCAGTCGCAGGTTCGAATGCTGCCTCGGGCACGGATGTGTGTGATGCCCTTTGGTTAGTTAGGTTTAAGTAGTTCTAAGTTCTAGGCGACTGATGATCTCAGATGTTAAGTCCCATAGTGCTCAGAGCCATTTGAACCATTTGCACCTTTATAATTAGATTACATACACTCCTGGAAATGTAAAAAAGAACACATTGACACCGGTGTGTCAGACCCACCATACTTGCTCCGGACACTGCGAGAGGGTTGTACAAGCAATGATCACACGCACGGCACAGCGGACACACCAGGAACCCCGGTGTTGGCCGTCGAATGGCGCTAGCTGCGCAGCATTTGTGCACCGCCGCCGTCAGTGTCAACCAGTTTGCCGTGGCATACGGAGCTCCATCGCAGTCTTTAACACTGGTAGCATGCCGCGACAGCGTGGACGTGAACCGTATGTGCAGTTGACGGACTTTGAGCGAGGGCGTATAGTGGGCATGCGGGAGGCCGGGTGGACGTACCGCCGAATTGCTCAACACGTGGGGCGTGAGGTCTCCACAGTACATCGATGTTGTCGCCAGTGGTCGGCGGAAAGTGCACGTGCCCGTCGACCTGGGACCGGACCGCAGCGACGCACGGATGCACGCCAAGACCGTAGGATTCTATGCAGTGCCGTAGGGGACCGCACCGCCACTTCCCAGCAAATTAGGGACACTGTTGCTCCTGGGGTATCGGCGAGGACCACTCGCAACCGTCTCCATGAAGCTGGGATACGGTCCCACACACCGTTAGGCCGTCTTCCGCTCACGCCCCAACATCGTGCAGCCCGCCTTCAGTGGTGTCGCGACAGGCGTGAATGGAGGGACGAATGGAGACGTGTCGTCTTCAGCTATGAGAGTCGCTTCTGCCTTGGTGCCAATGATGGTCGTATGCGTGTTTGGCGCCGTGCAGGTGAGCGCCACAATCAGGACTGCATACGACCGAGCCACACAGGGCCAACACCCGGCATCATGGTGTGGGGAGCGATCTCCTACACTGGCCGTACACCACTGGTGATCGTCGAGGGGACACTGAATAGTGCACGGTACATCCAAACCGTCATCGAACCCATCGTTCTACCATTCCTAGACCGGCAAGGGAACTTGCTGTTCCAACAGGACAATGCACGTCCGCATGCATCCCGTGCCACGCAACGTGCTCTAGAAGGTGTAAGTCAACTACCCTGGCCAGCAAGATCTCCGGATCTGTCCCCCATTGAGAATGTTTGAGACTGGATGAAGCGTCGTCTCACGCGGTCTGCACGTCCAGCACGAACGCTGGTCCAACTGAGGCGCCAGGTGGAAATGGCAAGGCAAGCCGTTCCACAGGACTACATCCAGCATCTCTACGATCGTCTCCATGGGAGAATAGCAGCCTGCATTGCTGCGAAAGGTGGATATACACTGTACTAGTGCCGACATTGTGCATGCTCTGTTGCCTGTGTCTATGTGCCTGTGGTTCTGTCAGTGTGATCATGTGATGTATCTGACCCCAGGAATGTGTCAATAAAGTTTCCCCTTCCTGGGACAATGAATTCACGGTGTTCTTATTTCAATTTCCAGGAGTGTATTTCGATCACACTGGATCAACTTCTAATGTACTCCGATATGTGGTTCTGAGTAGACAAGACGGGTTGCTGACGCAGTTACTGACATCTGAAGATGATCCACTGTGATCGGAACATGAACTCTAATTAAAATGTGCAACTGACACAGAACAATAAATTTAGAAAGAAACTATGTTGTTGATGTGTTTACGTGAAACACCCTCTCCGTCGCTATTTCACAGCTGCAACCGTGTGGTGCCAAAACTTAGCACTTGCATTCCGTACAGTGTAACTCAAGAGTCTTCTCTCCTTTGTTTCGCGGAAAAAGAAAGAATCACAACATTTCTGCGCATTCGATAAGAAAAAAAAAAGGCGCCCGCCGTTAACAGAGAAGGCGCCTCTCCTGACGCGGAAAATGTCTGGTGTGATGCCTCTGCTGGAAAAGGCAAGGTGGGGAACGAATACGTCGGGTGGGAGCCCGACTGTCGGCTGACCGGCGGACAGCTCTGGTCGGCTGAGCGCCTCCTTCAGGCCGCTGACCCCGGCCTTTGATCGCTGGGCCGTCGCCGCCAGCAGCAAGTGTTTTCATTAGCACAGCGCAGCACACCCCAAACACAGTCTGGCGCCCTGTCGCTAGCTGCGCCCCGGCCGCTTCCGACCTTCACCCCGCTCCGATTCCATTTGATCTCGGCTATAATCATTATACAGCGGAGCCTAGCCCGGGAGCTTCCGTTTATTTTTATCGGACGTTAACGAGATGCTGCAGGCTGAAGAAGTCTCACAGTGTTTAATTCACTGCATTTCACTCCCTTCCTTCTCCCCTCTCGACCCTCTCTCTCGCTCTCTCTCTCCCACTTCTTTACTTTTAACCCCCCTCGCCCTCTCTCCCTCTCTCCACCTTACTTTTACCGCTCTCTCCCACCCCCTCTTCCGCCTTCCCCTTTTCCTGTCGACCAATTTGCCAGAGATTTCTTATTTGCTTCCCGATCTGACTTTAACTCTCTTCGAACGGGTCGTTATCGGAGTGATAGCTTTAACAGAATTTTCGGCGTGGAAATTACGAGGTGCTTCTCGAAAGCAAGAGCCGACTGACTAGAAGATCCCACTGTCTGCGCTGATCACCTCTTTCAGTATCTTGTACAGATTCTCTGAGTGCGACTATAAGGTTCGCTATACAACATATCTATCCAAGGTGGACTAACAAAGTGAGTCAACAGCAGACCAGCGAATTAAGAACAGTCTCTTGAGGATACGTTATACTTTTCTACCGTCCTAAGATGAGGGAAGATACCGTCCTTAGCACACGTTATACCATCGCAGCTCAGAAATCGGATGAGTAGTATGTTAAATGAATAGCTGCTACCCGCTGCTTTAATCGCATAACAGTAGTTTTGTTACCACGAGTGATGATGAATAAGATAGCAACTTTAAGAGATGTGTTTGTACATAGTAATGTAGAAACGTACGTATAAAAAATGTTTGCAATGCCGTTAAATAGGTGCAATTAATATGTTTCTATTATTTTGCTGTATATAGAATCTGAAAGCATGAATTTTAGAGAAATACCTCAATTCGTTACATTCGTGCAGAAGCAGAGATTTTAGGGGCTCCTTTCGCTTACCTTGTACTGGATATGAAATTTTACCGTCATAACAACACATACCAACCGTGTCTCCCTTCTATTTTAATGGGTTATGGTGACTATGCTTTTGATCCAGCCCCCTATGATGACTAATCTATGATCACATAGATCATATGCAGCCTCAACAAAAGCCTCCCCTGTTCCATATGTGAAGGTACGATTGTTTTTTGTACGCCCTTTAAATGACGCCGTCGATGTGACTCTTCAAGCGTCTTGTAAGTTGTAAAAGACGCGTGACGCCCAGCGTCTAAAATGCGAGGGGCTTGTGACTGTTCTACTGTCTTTTCTGCATCCAAGTTCCGGTGGAAGTGATATTGCTCTAAGGTTTGTTGGATTCGAGTAACGTTCACAGCTTGACCGCTCTTATAACTACGCGCTAAACCAGTCTCACGTTTGCGAGGCTTATAGCAATTGTTTTGAATATTGTTCTCGGGCTTACAGTCCTATTATACAGTTGTATCTCTACCAATAGTCTCCAGCTACACCAGTGGTGTAGGATCTCAGTATCTCAACCTATGTGCACAGTAACATTGGATCTGCACTGCCACGGAATAGTCTATGGGCACTAAGAGTCGCCGACTATCGTGCTGGCGTCGTCTGCGTGCCATTCACGTATACTACGTGTGGTGTCACCGCCAGACACCACACTTGTCAGGTGGTAGCCTTTAAATCGGCCGCGGTCCGTTAGTATACGTCGGACCCGCGTGTCGCCACTGTCAGTGATTGCAGACCGAGCGCCGCCACACGGCAGGTCTAGAGAGACTTCCTAGCACTCGCCCCAGTTGTACAGCCGACTTTGCTAGCGATGGTTAACTGACAAATTACGCTCTCATTTGCCGAGACGATAGTTAGCATAGCCTTCAGCTACGTCATTTGCTACGACCTAGCAAGGCGCCGTTATCATTTGCTATTTATCTTATGATGCATGTACCGTCAGACCGATGTTCGCCAATTATGGATTAAAGTTAAGTATTCAAGAAGCTACGTACTTTACTTGCTAGTCTCAATTACTTTACCTGTTGCAGACCTCACGCCAGCCTGCGTGAGTTTAAACGCGTGCCCTTCGGCCTCCCGTCCTAGTGGATTGGCTGTCTTGCCAGTTCACAAAACTACGTTTAAAAATGTTAGTAATATTCATGGTTCAACTATCGCCATTCCAAATATCATTGGTATCGGTTGAGTGACAGAGCCATAAAAACGTAAGAGATTGAGTTAGTTTCGCAATTAACAATACTGGTATTAGTGTAGAAGTAGGGATTAGACACATTGAGAATTGATTACGCATTGCGTTGATTACGCTGAATCATATTACGTAGACCATCTCAACTAACAAAAACATTTTCAGAAATATGATTAAGTTCAAAAAAGAAAGACTATACAGCTTTTCCACAGAGTAGATATTTCTTCTTAATTCGCGTCATTTTCATCAAATCAATAAATATCTTGTACTACATACTTTGTAAAGTAGCCTATCTTCTTCAAGAGGGTTCAAGCTATCGCAAGCAAAATTTCATGGTTATCAGCTCAGCGGTTTAATCGTGAAAACGTAGCAGACAGAGGTACTTTCACATGTATAATATTAGTATGGAATCATGAAATGGTACGAAGAATTGAAGAAGCATTGTGTTCTAGCTGTTACCCACCGCTGCGCTCGCGTATCAGTAAAATGAAATGAAATGTGCGTATGGCATTATTGGCCAGGAAACCTCGGTTCTGATGTTCAGGAGCTGGGTGCAAGTCTTTTTCTTTGAGGCCACATCGGTGACTTGCATGTTGATGATTGTAAAATTATGATGAGAACAACGCACACATCCACACGCGAGCTGTGTAAAATAAACAACCCCAGCCGAGCATTGAATCTATGATCACATGACTTTTTTAATCTTTTATCTTTTTTTTTTTTTCTTGGTCAGGTCGTGAGGTGGAGGAGGCAAAATGGGCAGGGGTCGCAATCCGAGGCCTGGGCACAATGCCTCCTCACTCCCATTCTCGGGGATGTGGTACAAGGGATGCAATGGTTTTATTGTTTTGAATGTTTTTGTTTTTGTTTATTTATTATGTTTTTAAACAGTAAGGAACTGAAACGAATAAGTACAATCGTTGCGTCGAATTGGGAACGCATATAACTGAAAACACACATATTTGCAGCAAGGGGCAAAAAGAAAGAGAGCAAAGGAAGCCATTAAATGAAACCTAAAGGTGGATTCCGTACAACCATTAATCGGTACTACATCTTGCACCGGATGGGAAACAAAAACTGCGAGGAACCTTTCGCACTGGGGGCAAAAAAGAGGAAATGGGACAAATACTGCTACACAGTGCTTTGTCAACCAGGTATGACTTCTCGGCATTACCAAGGTAGATCCTATGTTGTACCGTGTGGTATTCTATCATCATCTTGAAATTTTAGCTTCTCTCACCAGTGATGATCCAGCTACGTGGAGGGTCGTGGAACGCACCCCACAAATAATTGGGAAAATATTGTCGACACTTTGGGTTACGGAGGATCTTGCAATGTCGTTCCTGCAAATAGTTCGAAAAGTCTAATGTGTCCTTAGTGCCGTCTTGAAACAAATAATGCGCTGCATGTCCACGAAGCCACGTCACGGCATTAGTTTTCGTGCCTGGGTAATACTTCTCATCCGGGAATCATAAAGTCTTGGGTTCGATATTATTCGGCGTCACTCGAAGGAAGTACGCTGACATTTGCCTCACTAAGTGCCACACTGCCGTAGACTCGCCACAGCTAAGACGGTGTTCATCGTTGTCTTGAACGCCACAGCTCGTGCACATGAATGAGTCCACCATATGGATCGCATGTAGCCTTAATCTGGTTACCTGCTTACTGCTGACAACGATACACCAATTCATAAACGATATTAATTGAAACCCTCAGCTGCAGAAAGGTGTTGTTGATACACCTCGATGGGAGCATCTGAAAATGTGTGCCCCGACCGGGACTCGAATCCGGGATCTCCTGCTTACATGGCAGACGCTCTGTCTATCTGAGCCACCGAGGACACAGATGAATAGCGCGACTGAAGGGAATTATCCCTAGCACGCTTTCCGTGAGACCAACATTCCAATCTGCCCGTAATCTACACGTAATGTACCTAATAGATATTTGCCCATCCACTCATTACTCGCGATTCCCGTATGAGTTCGGGCAACCTGTGCGCATTCGCACAGACGAAGGTCAATGGCTGGGTAGCCTTAACTATATTTATGTTGTTAGTTCTCGGCAACCTGAGGGTTACAATTAACATCATTTATTCTAGAGGAGCTGCACGGTCATCAAAACATGATAAACCGTCCGTGCCGTCGCCAGTCGAATCGCTGGTAAGGAAAGTCGAAGGCAACTGAGTTCGAGATAAAAGACACCTATGTAGAAAAGTGACGAGAGGTCGAGGTGTATCGGCACAGGTGGAGAGAGGAAGAGAGGTGCCAAACTCGTCTGTCTGTCTGTCCGGACGGAGGTGCTGTAGTTTGACTAACGTGCTCACAAATAGGGCGACCGGTCTGACATGAACATGATGAAGGCCAAGCTCTCCCCGATCCGGGGGGAAGGATGAAAGTCTCATATGTGATCTTGAAAAGCATTCCTGAGCTCACGAAGGACTCAAAAGCCGCCAGTATACGGCGAGCTAACATCACTGGTACAGATAATATCTGGGCGATGCTTGGAATACGTGACGCTACACGATTGTTGACATACTGGGTCCGTTGGACGATGTCCAGGGCTCGTAGGCGGTTGTTGGCTATCCCAGTCCGGACATTTCTCAAAAGTCGTCGAAATTTGTGAGCAGCGGTTCGTTGTATATTATCTGTGAAATCAGTGCTGAGACATTTCATCGTATCTCTGAGCTGTAAGGAGTGATCCTGTCCTCAGGCAGTCCGACCCCGATGTTCATCGTCACTGATTTTGAAACGTTGATACGACTACCAGTGGCCATGCTATAAGTAGCTATTCAATTCAGTGAGGTGGCGGTGTCTTCGCCTTTGCGGGTGACAATCACCAGGTCGATAGCGCATGCTTCACATCGGAAAGTGTGGCCTCGTAACGTCATACCCGTTAGTCATTGGCGCAGGCCGCATAGGAGTGGTTCCATGGCTACAGCGTAAAGTAAAGTGCACAGAGGGTAGGTTTAACGTATGGATCGAGAAATGGTGAGGGGCTGCGTAGGTCGGGCTTGGATGTCGCACCGCGGAGTAGTCCCCTGACTACAGTGACAAATGGCTGTGGCTATCGCATATGTTGGGGGACCGTTTCCAAATAATTGTGGTCGACGCGATCGAAAGCTTGACTGAAATCGATTGCCGCCAGAGCACCCTTCAGACGACATGACCTCGCCAGTGAGATCAAGCCACGATATTCACTGGGTGCTGTTTGAATATTTTTGTCGCCTCCTAATGACGTTTGATCGGGTGAGATGATTTGTTGTAAGATCTGGTGTATCCGCGAGGCTAACAGTCGAGAGAAGATCTTAAAGTCGCAATTCAATAGCGTCAGCGGGATGTAGACCTGCATCCGTGAGCCACCGGTCGGTTTGTGAATAGGCATAATCATCCCTTCTACATGGGATAGTAGTTCGCGACAGATGTCCATCCATCGGGTGGCTAATAAATATGGAAAAGTCCGGTAAAATCCCAAGGCCATCAGGACCCGGGGACTAGTTTACAGCTCCTTTTCTAATGGCGTCATTCACCTGTTCTTTCGTAATTTCTTCCATCAAGGCCGCTTCCACTGCCGTGTGCCGGTGACGGTGGTGTAAATTGTCTGAGAGACGTCCTCCACTGCTGTCTGAGCTGAATAGAGCTGGGAGTAATGATTGTAGAACACTGTGCTTATGTCTTCTTGCGTGGTGAGCCGACGGCCGTCCTCTGTGTCGATGAAGCGTATCAAACGCACGGGATTAGCCGAGCGGTCTTTGGCGCTTCCAGCCATGGACTGTACGACTGATGCTGGCGGAGGTTCGAGTCCTCCCTCGGGCATGGGTGTATGTTTGTCCTTAGGATAATTTAAGTTAATTTAGGTTAAGTAGTGTGTAAGTTTAGGGACTGATGCCCTTAGCAGTCAAGTCCCATAAGATTATCTGAGCCTTAGCACAGTGGACCGCCGTTTGTCGATTCGGATCAGTGCCATATCATCGCAGTCTCGCAGTACTCTGAAGTAAAAAACGAGTGTATGTCTACGCCAAGTAGCGTGGTCGCGACCGTAGGTTATCAACGTTCGCCTCAGTGCCGGTTTGGCGTAGTACCATCACCAGCGGACCATCGTGGGATGTGCACGGAGGTGAATTTCACACGAGTGCCAGATATCCTCAACGGCTTGGTGGCAATCCGGGTACGACAGGTGTGCGACGTTTAATTTCCATGGGCTGTGGCTTCTCCACACTTGTTGTCACCGTAGGGTGATGGCACAGACGTAGGCGGAGTGGTCCGATAAAGCTGCAGGCCACAGTTCCGCATCCTGTGTGCCAGAGGCAAGAGAACATGAGACATAAAAAATGGTTCAAATGGCTCTGAGCACTATGGGACTTAAGATCTATGGTCATCAGCCCCTAGAACGTAGAACTACTTAAACCTAACTAACCTAAGGACGTTACACAACACCCAGTCAGCACGAGGCAGAGAAAATCCCTGACCCCGCCGGGAATCGAACCCGGGAACCCGGGCGTGGGAAGCGAGAACGCTACCGAAACGTGAGACATAAATCCTGTCCATGCGACTGGAAGAGTGACTCGGGAAGTGCCTCAGTCCCGGTCCCGGTCGGTGGCCGTGAAGATGTTCCCAAGTGTCCACCATCAGAAGGTCTCGGATTGGCGTCTCGAGTTTCGGGCATTGTCCACAGTCCATGTCGGACGTTCGCTGCAAGCACTCGTCCGATGGAGCCCGCCGCCGTCTCTCGTTGTTTCCGTGGGGAACGCTGTTTACGGACGTGTGTTTCAGTATCCGAATGTGGGTGGATTTCTCCAGCTGCTCAGGTGTCTGGAAGAAAAGCCGCTGTCGGCACAACCCGTGGTCAATGTCCATCCTGTCTTCCGTGCGTTTTTGCAAGGTCCGTCGGTGATTGTCCGCAGGGGAAAGGGGGGGGGGGCAGAGGCGTTAAAGTGGCTGAATCTGGTATTGCAGAATCCATCGTGGCCTCGCCATCGGGGGCGGCTGTCGGACGAATGTGGTCGGCATCGGAAAGGGTGGCCGCCCGTGCAACCCCGGCATAATTGAAAGGAAGGGTCATCATTATAAAAGAAGTCATAGATTCACCCATCGGGATTAGAGCAACCCCAATCCGACCTGATGTGTCCTCCTTGGCCACAACCAGACCAAGTGTATGGCTGTCCGTCATAGGTAATAATCGCCCTGCATTCGACGATGACAAGATAGGATGGTACATGTTGTTGTTGTTGTTATTGTTGTTGTGTTCTTCAGTCCTGAGACTGGTTTGATGCAGCTCTCCATGCTGCTCTATCCTGTGCAAGCTTCTTCATCTCCGAGTACCTACTGCAACCTACATCCTTCTGAATCTGCTTATTGTATTCATCTCTTGGTCTCCCTCTACGATTTTTACCCTCCACGCTGCCTTCCAATACTAAATTGGTGATCCCTTGATGCCTCAGAACATGTCCTACCAACCGATCCCTTCTTCTGGTCAAGTTGCGCCACAAACTTCTCTTCTCCTCAATCCTATTCAATACTTCCTCATTAGTTAAGTGATCTACCCATCTAATCTTCAGCATTCTTCTGTAGCACCACATTTCGAAAGCTTCTATTCTCTTCTTGTCCAAACTATTTATCGTCCATGTTTCACTTCCATACATGGCTACACTCCATAAAAATACTTTCAGAAATGACTTCCTGACACTTAAATCTATACTCGATGTTAACAAATTTCTCTTCTTCAGAAACGCTTTCCTTGCCATTGCCAGTCTACATTTTATATCCTCTCTACTTCGACCATCATCAGTTATTTTGCTCCCCAAATAGCAAAACTCCTTTACTACTTTAAGTGGCTCATTTCCTAATCTAATTCCCTCAGCATCACCCAACTTAATTATACTACATTCCATTATCCTTGTTTTGCTTTTGTTGATGTTCATCTTATATCCTCCTTTCAAGACACTGTCCATTCCATTCAACTGCTCTTCCAATTCCTTTGCTGTCTCTGACAGAATTACAATGTCATCGGCGAACCTCAAAGTTTTTATTTCTTCTCCATGAATTTTAATACCTACTCCGAATTTTTCTTTTGTTTCCTTTACTGCTTGCTCAATATACAGATTGAACAACATCGGGGAGAGGCTACAACCCTGTCTTACTCCCTTCCCAACCACTGCTTCCCTTTCATGTCACTCGACTCTTATAACTGCCATCTGGTTTCTGTACAAATTGTAAATAGCCTTTCGCTCCCTGTATTTTACCCCTGCCACCTTTAGAATTTGAAAGAGAGTATTCCAGACAACATTGTCAAAAGCTTTCTCTAAGTCTACAAATGCTAGGAACGTAGGGTTGTCTTTCCTTAATCTTTCTTCTAAGATAAGTCGTAAGGCCAGTATTGCCTCACGTGTCCCAGTGTTTCTACGGAATCCAAACTGATCTTCCCCGAGGTTGGCTTCTGCCAGTTTTTCCATTCGTCTGTAAAGAATTCGTGTTAGTATTTTGCAGCTGTGACTTATTAAACTGATAGTTCGGTAATTTTCACATCTGTCAACACCTGCTTTCTTTGGGATTGGAATTATTATATTCTTCTTTTAAGTCTGAGGGTATTTCGCCTGTTTCATACATCTTGCTCACCAGATGGTAGAGTTTTGTCAGGACTGGCTCTCCCAAGGCCGTCAGTAGTTCCAATGGAATGTTGTCTACTCCGGGAGCCTTGTTCCGACTCAGGTCTTTCAGTGCTCTGTCAAACTCTTCACGCAGTATCGTATCTCCCATTTCATCTTCATCTACATCCTCTTCCATTTCCATAATATTGTCCTCAAGTACATCGCCCTTGTATAGACCCTCTATATACTCCTTCCACCTTTCTGCTTTCCCTTCTTTGCTTAGAACTGGGTTTCCATCTGAGCTCTTGATATTCATACAAGTCGTTCTCTTATCTCCAAAGGTCTCTTTAATTTTCCTGTAGGCAGTATCTATCTTACCCCTAGTGAGATAGGCCTCTACATCCTTACATTTGTCCTCTAGCCATCCCTGCTTAGCCATTTTGCACTTCCTGTCGATCTCATTTTTGAGACGTTTGTATTCCTTTTTGCCTGCTTCATTTACTGCACTTTTATATTTACTCCTTTCATCAATTAAATTCAATATTTCTTCTGTTACCCAAGGATTTCTACTAGCCCTCGTCTTTTTACCTACTTGACCCTCTGCTGCCTTCACTACTTCATGTCTCAAAGCTACCCATTCTTCTTCTACTGTATTTCTTTCCCCCATTTCTGTCAATTGTTCCCTTATGCTCTCCCTGAAGCTCTGTACAACCTCTGGTTCTTTCAGTTTATCCAGGTCCCATCTCCTTAAATTCCCGCCTTTTTGCAGTTTCTTCAGTTTCAATCTGCAGTTCATAACCAATAGATTGTTGTCAGAGTCCACATCCGCCCCTGGAAATGTCTTACAATTTAAAACCTGGTTCCTAAATCTCTGTCTTACCATTATATAATCTATCTGATACCTTTTAGTATCTCCAGGGTTCTTCCATGTATACAACCTTCGTTCATGATTCTTAAACCAAGTGTCAGCTATGATTATGTTGTGCTCTGTGCAAAATTCTACCAGGTGGCTTCCTCTTTCATTTCTTAACCCCAATCTATATTCACCTACTACGTTTACTTCTCTCCCATTTCCTACACTCGAATTCCAGTCACCCATGACTATTAAATTTTCGTCTCCCTTCACAATCTGAATAATTTCTTTTATTTCATCATACATTTCTTCAATTTCTTCATCTGCAGAGCTAGTTGGCATATAAACTTGTACTACTGTAGTAGGCGTGGGCTTCGTGTCTATCTTGGCCACAATAATGCGTTCACTATGCTGTTTGTAGTAGCTTACTTGCATTCCTATTTTCCTATTCATTATTAAACCTACTCCTGCATTACTCCTATTTGATTTTGTGTTTATAACCTTGTTGTCACCTGACCAGAAGTCTTGTTCCTCCTGCCACCGAACTTCACTAATTCCCACTATATCTAACTTCAACCTATCCATTTCCCTTTTTAAATTTTCTAACCTACCTGCCCGATTAAGGGATCTGACAATCCACGCTCCGATCCGTAGAACGCCAGTTTTCTTTCTCCTGATAACGACGTCCTCTTGAGTAGTCCCCGCCCGGAGATCCGAATGGGGGACTATTTTACCTCCGGAATATTTTACCCAAGAGGACGCCATCATCATTTAATCATACAGTAAAGTTGCATGCCCTCGGGAAAAATTACGGCTGTAGTTTCCCCTTGCTTTCAGCCGTTCGCAGTATCAGCACAGCAAGGCCGTTTTGGTTATTGTTACAAGGCCAGATCAGTCAATCATCCAGACTCTTGCCCTTGCAACTACTGAAAAGGCTGCTGCCCCTCTTCAGGAACCACACGTTTGTCTGGCCTCTCAACAGATACCCCTCCGTTGTGGTTGCACCTACGGTACGGCTATCTGTATCGCTGAGGCACGCAAGCCTCCCCACCAACGGCAAGGTCCATGGTTCACGGGGGGTTATGTCAGTTCAATTTAGATCTGTCGTACCCCATTAAGAGCCGGGTATGTTGTAAAGGTGGTTCATTTTTCGGCCACGTGGTCGACCACTTTGCCGTAAGGCTCGAAAGCCGCGGTGACTACGTCCTGTGGTACTTCGAAAGGGGATTCGAAGATTCGTATCGTGTGGAGGCCAAGTCCTGTGTGATCGATAGAGACTGCCCCAATATTGCTGAGTCGTGTGTGGCTCATGTTCATGCCGTTTATTACTTGACATCTTGTCTTTGCGGTACTGTTGTCCCATTTATTATTCGATTTACTGGCGTCACTAAGATGGTGTCTTGCATTTCGTGAGTGGCAGCAGCAGTGCTTATCGATAAGAGCACTGTCGTACTATCTTTGGAGCGACCGCTAGTGTTTCCGTGTCGCAGTGTGTCGGGAGTTCAATGGGGACGGAGCAGCGGTGAGGTCCGGACAGCCATGACTCTCCTGACCATTGCCGACACACCTGACTTGAGTGGGGACGACCTTGCTTCGTCGTTCGGTAGGTCGTCTCATCGGATGGCGTGTATTTGGTCGCCCTCGACTTGTGTGTCGACTGATTGTTCCACAGTCATTGGTTTTACTATTGTTTGAGTTGCTTGTATAAGTGTTTTCTAGGAACTGTGTGTAGCTTGTGTGGGTTTTGACTGAGCAGCTATTTTAATGCTGTCTCTGTGTTGCAGTAGTCGATTGGTTGGAACAGAACAGAGAAGACGTCTCCGCAGGCGAGATCAGGCTGGTACCGCTGGCGGCGTGCACGCGCGGTCGGATTGTGAGGCGCTAGCTACAAGAGCTACAAAGTTCGTTGCACGTCGAACCTGGACACTGAAGTTGAGTGATCAGTTAACCTTTTATGTAAACCTCAATTGTTGTAGCATCCCTATGCTCATTGCTAGTTGTTGCTTCCTGGGCCATTCCAGCTAGCGGCAGCATACGGTGTGCTGGAGTTGGCGAATTTTGCAGCCGTCTTCCTGTTTGGTCTTTTAACTATCAAATTGGTTGTTACTTATCAGTGAAGAGCACCAGCGGTATTTTTTGCCTTGTGGCCATTAATGCCCCAGTTTACCTGCCCTGGTCGTTAGTGTAGTTTTCCGGCTGTGTGTTTTTGCTCGCCGTGTTCATCCTGTCTGGCACGGCGTGTAGTTCGACAGCCTTTTAGTTTATATTTCTTCTTAGTGGTTATTGTGCCTTGGCTATTCTTATACGCCAATTTTGAAGACATAGTGCTGCTGGTATCTTTGTCCATGGCTGATAGTTTCCGTTGTCATGCCATTGGTCGGGCGAATTGCGTTGATTAGGTTTGTCGCTTGGTCCTTCAGCCATCCCTGGGTCGGGTTGCCATCCAATTATTTATACTTACTCTTGGCTGCCTGTCTCACCCCACTTTACGCTAGAGCTACCTCCTCAGGCCGACCCTTGGAACACTTCTGAACACCACTGTTCTGTTGGTTTTAGATTGTGATTTTCATTTTAGTCTGATGTACTGTGCGAGGCCTTCAGCCGTCTATTAATTTACTTTCGTTTTAATTTTAAAATAAGACCTTCAGCCGATTTAAATAAAAAATTTGAAGATTAATTTGTTTAATAACTAAAGTTCTGAAAGTTTGTTCTAATTGAATTTCTTGTTATCCAGGCCCTAACCCCTGAGTCGTTCAATGTCTTGTGTGTGGCCTCAGCCGAGTATTTACGTGAAATATTTTTTTTTTAAAAAAGGCCTTCAGGCGCGTGTATTCTTTAAAACAAGTTTTTATAATGTGTGTTCAGGCCTTCAGCCATTCTTGTTTTTGGTGTGGTTTTGGGCCTTCAGCCCAGGAGGTATTGCAAGTTTTCTTAACCATTCCTTCAGCCATGTTGTTTTAATTTGATCCTTTGAAGGCAATGTGTAATTAAGTGGTTCTTAGGAAAATAATAGTTTGTGTGTTTTGTGCAACTAACAGTAACTGATTAAGGCCCCTTCCCCAACCATAACCTGATCCGCTCTATTCTGCAAAACCAGGTTTTCAATGGCCATCAGTTTGTTTGAATTTAAGATCGTTCGCATGTGCGCGCAGATTCTGTTGCACACCTCGACACTTACTAACTTGATATAGACAACACTGCTCGTGGTAGAGAGATGGATACCAATGATGCCCTGCAGATCAGTTTTAACGTCGTCACATAGAAAACGTTCCACTTCAAAAGCTCGGGGCCGTGCATGGTCGGGTTGTCTGTATGAATGTGCCACATTACGTCGGTAGCGGCGACCAAGTAGTAAACAACTACGGACACTCGCGACCGCGCGTACGGGACGTAAACAGGACGACGCCCTCGCCGCAGCGCTGCGGAAGGCAGCCTGACTGCTAAACAGGAACGCAAACAGCACGACCACGAGCCGTTCACGTAACTCGAAATGCAAAAAATAGCGTACAAGAGACGCTTGACGCTCAGCTGCTAAAATGTGACAGGATTGTAACTGATATTAGTATGGAAGTGTGGATTGAATACATAGAGGATTGTATAAAAACTGTATTCATTACGTTGAATCGTATTATGTAGGCCACACCCAACCACAAAAGCATGATAAAATTCAAAAGTCCTGAGTAAATAGCTTTTTCAAAGAGTATTTTGTTCCATATTTAGCATTATATTCTTCAGATTAGTAAATACACATTTCCTAAAGTAGCCTATGCTCTTCCTCGGCGTTCACTCTATCTCCATACCAGAATTTACGTATATCGTTTCAGCGGTTTAGTCGTGAAAGCGTGACAAACAGAGTTACTCTCACACTTACAATATCAGTACGGATTTTTGTCGTGCAATTAATGCTCTCGCATGATTCCTTGTTTTCAACTGCTGCGGAAGCAAAGGGAACTTCACAGCAAACATAAACATAGCCAAAGCCTTGCAGACAAACAAAAATTACGGGAAGCGAAATGTAGTGTGAGGAGGGCTATGCGAGAGGCGTTCAATGAATTCGAAAGTAAAGTTCTATGTACTGACTTGGCAGAAAATCCTAAGAAATTTTGGTCTTATGTCAAAGCGGTAGGTGGATCAAAACAAAATGTCCAGACACTCTGTGACCAAAATGGTACTGAAACAGAGGATGACAGACTAAAGGCCGAAATGCTAAATGTCTTTTTCCAAAGCTGTTTCACAGAGGAAGACTGCACTGTAGTTCCTTCTCTAGATTGTCGCACAGATGACAAAATGGTAGATATAGAAATAGACGACAGAGGGATAGAGAAACAATTAAAATCGCTCAAAAGAGGAAAGGTCGCTGGACCTGATAGGCTACCAGTTCGATTTTACACAGAGTACGCGAAGGAACTTGCCCCCCTTCTTGCAGCGGTGTACGGTAGGTCTGTATAAGAGCGTAGCATTCTAAAGGATTGGAAAAGGGCACAGGTGATCCCCATTTTCAAGAAGGGACGTCGAACAAATATTCAGAACTATAGACCTATATCTCTAACGTCGATCAGTTGTAGAATTTTGGAACACGTATTACGTTCGAGTATAATGACTTTTCTGCAGACTAGAAATCTACTCTGTAGGAATCACCATGGGTTTCGAAAAAGACGGTCGTGTGAAACCCAGCCCGCGAGTCCACGACACTCAGAGGGCCATAGACACGGATTCACAGGTAGATGCCGTGTTTCTTGACTTCCGCAAGGCGTTCGATGCAGTTCCCCACAGTCGTTTAATGAACAAAGTAAGAACATATGGACTATCAGACCCCTTGTGTGATTGGATTGAAGAGTTCCTAGATAACAGAACGCAGCATGTCATTCTCAATGGAGAGAAGTCTTCCGAAGTAAGAGTCATTTCAGGTGTGCCGCAGGGGAGTGTCATAGGACCGTTGCTATTCACAATATACATAAATGATGTTGTGGATGACATCGGAAGTTCACTGAGGCTTTTTGCAGATGATGCTGTGGTGTATCGAGAGATTGTAACAATGGACAATTGTACTGAAATGCAGGAGGATCTGCAGCGAATTGACGCATGGTGCAGGGAATGGCAATTGAATCTCAATGTAGACAAGTGTAATGTGCTGCGAATACATAGAAAGAAATATCCCTTATCGTTTAGCTACAAAATAGCAGGTCAGCAACTGGAAGCAGTTAATTGCATAAATTATCTGGGAGTACGCATCCGGATAGATTTAAAATGGAATGATCATATAAAGTTGATCGTCGCTAAAGCAGGTGCCAGACTGAGATTCATTGGAAGAATCGTAAGGAAATACAATCCGAAAACAAAGGAAGTAGGTTCAGTACGCTTGTTCGCCCACTGCTTGAATACTGCTCAGCAGTGTGGGATCCGTACCAGATAGGGTTGATAGAAGAGATAGAGAAGATCCAACGGAGAGCAGCGCGCTCCGTTACAGGATCATTTAGTAATCGCGAAAGCGTTACGGGGATGATAAAATCCAGTGGAAGACGCTGCAGGAGGGACGCTCAGTAGCTCGGTACGTGCTTTTGTTAAAGTTTCGATAACATACCTTCACCGAAGAGTCAAGCAGTATATTGCTCCCTTCTACGTATATCTCGCGAAGAGACCATGAGGATAAAACCAGAGAGATTAGAGCCCACACAGAAGCATACCGACAATCCTTCTTTCCACGAACAACACGAGACTGGAATAGAAGGGAGAACCGATAGAGGTACTCAAGGTACCCTCCGCCACAGACCGTCAGGTGGCTTGCGGAGTATGGAAGGAGATGTAGATGTAGAGGTAGACGGGCTTCACTCAAACTAGAAGCGTCAGTTGAAGACGTATTTGAAGAAGAAGCAGCAAAAAATGGTTCAAATGTCTCTGAGCACTATGGAACTTAACATCCGAGGACATCAGTCCCCTAGAACTTAGAACTACTTAAAACTAACTAACCTAAGGAATCACACACATCCATGCCCGAGGCATGATTCGAACCTGCGACCGGTTAAGAAGTAGAAAGTCCAAGGTCTAGCAAGCCGACAGCAGACGTGACAATGGTGTGCCAATCCCACGCCCCTCTATACTGTGTCCGAAGAATGATACGTAGCAGAGGACGACACGGCGGTCGGTCGGCGCCGTGCAGTACTGTTGAAGTGACTGCAGACTTTTCTTCCAATAATTATTAATGAGACTGCCTTTTGCCAAACCTAACAAAAATCTATTACTGTAATATAATTATTGATGTTATTATTATTATTATTATTATTATTATGGAAACTTCCGGATCGAATCTCGAACTCACAACTTTTGCCTTTTGTGGGGAATTGTTCTAGCGACTGAGCTACCCAAGTACGACTCATTACCCGTTCTCAAAACTTTAATTTCGCCAGTATCTCATCTCCTACCTCCAAACTTCACGGGAGTCCTCCCGCCAATCTCGAAGGGCTAGCACTCCTCAAACGAAGGATGCTATAGAGACAGGGCTTAGCCACGGCCTGGAAAATGTTTTCCAGGGATGCTAGTCCTGCAAGTTTTGTAGGAAAATTGTGACGTTTGAAGTGTAGGAGATGAGGTGCTGGCGGCAGTAAAGCTGTGAAACAGGTTGTGAGTGGTGCTTGAATAAGTCACCCGGTACAGCACTAGCCTGCGAAAGGCAAAGATCCCATCTTCGAGCGACGCTCTTGCACACAGTTTTAATCTGTAAGAAAGTTTAATATCATCTCACACCCCACTGCAGAGTCAAGATTTCTTTCTGGATTATTAATAATTTTGTTATTATTATCCTTACTGGCCTCAATGGACCACATGTGTAGTTCCACGTTCAGTTCCTCTTACAGATCGGATATTGTGACCCACCCAAAACTGTTCTGTTTTCTCAATTCGTCTGAAATCTCTACATTCGTTCTAAGCGTCATCTCTGCTGGGAAGTGTATGGTTCTCAAGAAGAGCCTGAATTTTATCTTTGTTTTCTGCATCTGTTATCTGGAGTCCAACGGCATTAATATCCTACTGAATTTCTCGGATCCATTGTCCCCCTGTCTTCTCTCCAAGATTTCTCGTCAAAGGCTGTAAAACCGTATTTAGTTACAGTCGCAAGAAATAGCGATTCTTTTCTTCTGCACTGTTCTGTGGACTGAGGCAGTCTCTCGATGAAAGGTTTCAGTGGGGAGAACTCTCTAGGCTCTTTCAACAGGGTATTTTTTATATACTCAAATTCTGATGTTTCCTCATTCAGCTTTGAGGACATTATAAGTTCTTCTTTGATATATAATTGGAATTGGGCATTATAAGCAAAAGTGGCTTCCGGGGAGATAAGATTTTATAGTGTTGGATCTTAGCGTCTATTGAGAAGCATTTCTTAGTATATGTTTAGCAGCTTATAAAATACGTTTACATTTTGTTTGTTCCACTTGTTACGTTACGCTTAATGATTTTTCCATATATTCAGCTGTAGAACTATGTTAATTTTTTGATGGTTTATGATGACTTTAACTATACATGGGCTCATGGACACGTTCCCAGTTTTCTCGAAAAATACATCTACATCTACATTTATACTCCGCAAGCCACCCAACGGTGTGTGGCGGAGGGCACTTTACGTGCCACTTTCTTTTAATCTCTGGCTTCAGCCAGCTTTCTGTACCTATAACGATTTCAGCTTCGGTGCTTTCTATCAGTGCTTGAAGTTCCGGTACTTTACCAACGCAGCTTCGATAGTTTACAATTACAATACCAATTGCTGCTTGGTCCCCGCATGTCCTGACTTTGCCCCGCACCCGTTGAGGCTGTTGCCCTTTCTGTACTTGCCCAAGGCCATCTAACCTAAAAAACCGCCCAGTCCACGCCACACAACCCCTGCTACCCGTGTAGCCGCTTGCTGCGTGTAGTGGACTCCTGACCTACCCACCGGAACCCGAAACCCCACCACCCTACAGCGCAAGTCGAGGAATCTGCAGCCCACACGGTCGCAGAACCGTCTCAGCCTCTGATTCAGACCCCCCACTCGGCTCTGCACCAAAGGTCCGCAGTCAGTCCTGCCGACGATGCTGCAGATGGTGAGCTCTGCTTTCATCCTGCTAGCGAGACTGGCAGTCTTCACCAAATCAGATAGCCGCCGGAAGCCAGAGAGGATTTCCTCCGATCCATAGCGACACACATCATTGGTGCCGACATGAGCGACCACCTGCAGATGGGTGCACCCCGTACCCTTCATGGCATCCGGAAGGACCCTTTCCACATCTGGAATGACTCCCCCCGGTATGCAAACGGAGTGCACATTGGTTTTCTTCCCCTCTCTTGCTGCCATATCCCTAAGGGGCCCCATTACGCGCAGGACGTTGGAGCTCCCCACTACCAGTAAGCCCACCCTCTGCGACCGCCCGGATCTTGCAGACTGAGTGTTCCTCAAATTTGTTGCAAATTACACGGGAAAAGTTTTTGTGTGTACAGTCCACAAGGGTTATTCCTCTGTAATTATAGGAGTTCCTTTAATTTAGTTTTTAAGTAATGGGCGGATTATTCCTGTGATTCAGTGCTCTGAAACCTTATGATCCTTGTTATCATTAGACGTTGCTGGAGATTTATGGCTGCACATTTTCGTGTGTTATTTCAGGTTTCTGCACAGGTTAGGTCTTCACAGCATGCCTGGTTATGTTTTAGCCCTCTGATAGAGTTCTGTCTCGTTGATGGTTGGAGGAGCTAATATGTCACGGCTGTTTAAAATGAATATGTCTACATTAACTTGAAACTTTTCTAAAGAGCCATCGCAGTTTAAAAGTTCGTTGAATGTGTCTGCGTGCTCGTGGTTACCATGTGCTACCATTTCTGATTTACCTCTCAGCTGTAACGCTGTGGGTTCTTATTTTTTAAGATATGTTTTTTTGATAATTTCGCTATCGCATCTTTTCATTTTGTTTGTCTGATAATTTTATGGATGGACCTAGTTTCATTATCAGCTCTAATTTCGATTCTTCTGTCTTTTATGCATGTTCATGAACCCAAGCTTATTGGATTCTCTCTACCGCCTGGTCCCATTCTCCATTCCACCATACTTTTCCAGAAAATTTTATTTAATGTTTGGCAGTTTTTGTTGGTTCTTCTCTACTTTTGTTACTTTTGTGGCTGGTGGAAGCACGTAATGTGATAATTGTGTAAGCCTTGGTTGCAAGTCTATACGACTGAGATTCACATTTTATACTCAATTCAGTGACTTCGAGACTTATTAGAAATTTGTTTTAACACTGTGTGCTATTTTTCAAGGCTGGTTTTCCTGTCATTTCTTTCTAAAGTCGGTATTCTTGTGATCCTAGGGTGTTTATCATTGTTCATAATGTCTTCAGAGGCCATTATTAGGATTTTGTGTTTGATCAAGACGTCATCACTGATCTTTAATTTCTCAGTTAGGCCCAGGGATTTAACATTCTGCGGCGAGAAGAACCAGATACATTTAGGTTTATAGTTAAAGTTCTGCATGTGTTGGGGCTGTTAGATTTTAGACCCTTTTGTTCAATTATTTGAAGGTTTTGAGTGTGTGGCGGCTCTTGGATTTTATACCTTCCGATCGGTCACAATGTTATGAATGAAGGACCACTGAATCCGAACACTGCTTTTCCAGTCAGTGGAGTTCTTCTACAAAATACTTTCCATGGTCGACCGTGTAAGGTGTCACTGTGAGGTGAGCTTGAATTCAGCATGTTACTCAGAATATATACCGTTTGTCCCTCCTAACTGTCGCCAGACGCGTTTTTTATGATATTTCGGCAGATATTTGAATTTTCGTTTTTGCCATGTGTAGTTGGAGTTTGCTGGAGTCTGTTGGAGACTGCTGAAATACGACAAAAATGCAGCTGTCGACGCTTAGGAGGAACACCTTGTATATAACAGTAAAAAATTCAAAACATATGTGAATGCCCACTTTGCGACTCTCGTCAATAAACTGTCGTTTACAAGAAGGCAGCGACGCAGCTATACAACTGAGGTTAACTGTGACGTCGGTGCCACCTATGAAGCAAAAAGTGTTACTTATTGAGCAATCTTACTGATTGCCAATCTGATGCAATATAAACTGCATACTGTCGAGCAAATTCAAGTCCTTCCCTCCTATAAAACCTCACTGACATTTTAGTTCAAAAATGGTTCAAATGGCTCTGAGCACTATTGGACTTAACTTCTAAGGTCATCAGTCCCCTAGAACCTAGAAAGACTTAAACCTTACTAACCTAAGGACATCACACACATTCATGCCCGTGGCAGGATTCGAACCTGCGACCGTAGCGGCCGCGCGGTCACCCCGGCCGGCGAGATTTTAGTGAGAGGGTACTAGGTCTAATAATGGCCTCTAATAGGCTTTATTTTCAGAGTCAGCTGACCAACCACAAGAGGAATCAACAGCTATGCCAGAGTACAGGTTTTTTTTCTTTTTCAACACATTGTTTACATGTTCGTCAATTTTGAGTGTCGTACATGAAATAAAAACGCACTTTTATCGCATTATGTATTCTCTGTTGGGGAGATGGGTATTGGGAACCGTTTGTGGTTTGAGTGAGACCCAGGACAGAGGCAACGATTGCGCCAATCCGAGAGTAAAGCTACGGTTTGATTTACCGTCTTCAAGGGGATCGCTGTTATTTTGCACTCCACGATGTGACAGTGATACAGAACTGCTGCAATCGAGTGGTAAAACCCTTTACATTAGGAACTGCGAAATAAGAAACCGTCTTCATTGTGATTTTTTTTATGCTAGAAACAATATACACCAAGTCTGCTCACACATGACATTTTTCTGTTCCCTAAAATTAAAAGTAACTGAAAAGAACGCCGTTTTAGTGAGAAAACTGTCAGCGAGGTTCTAGAAAGCGTAAGTTTTTACGATTTCCGCCTGTGGGGGAAATGTCAGGGAAAGAACATAAAGCCTGGTACACACTGGTTAGATCATAATGAAATTCTGATAATACGAAGTAAATAAGTGCATAATACGACTTACTTTTTGGTCCTCCGTCCTCCAGATACCATACATCTCCTTCGAAACTCTACGTACTATACTGTTGTACAGTTGAACCCAGTCTATTTTTCACTGGTGTTCATCTCGTCAGTGAGCTGCTGAAGGTCAGCTGATCTTCACACAACTGCACAGCTGACGTTCGCCTTACAAATGAACGTCCACGAGTTTACGCATGGTAGCTCACGTTCATGTCATATCAAAAAGACATACAGTGCAAATTAGCAACAGTGCACAAAAGTTCATATTTATAGCAGGTGCAAACAGTTACTTGATGTGGATGAAAAGAAATAAACAGAAGAATGAAAATCTACTTCATGTTTCAACGAAACATAGTTTTCAAATTAAGGATGCAGTGTGAAATAATAGTTTACAATCGGTATGTGATACTAGTTTTGACTTGTGTGTGCTATTAGTTTTGACTTACAACAGTGTTAATGGGCTGTTAATGCAGAAACCTTTCAAAAAGAGAAAGTCGTTCGGCAACAAAACATGAGATTCATGCTGGGAATTCTATAAGTGACAGCAAAACAAACAAATTGACCATAGAAGATACTGAAATTGAAACTCACAAATAGATAATGATGATAAGTAAGTATAGAAATTCTTGTATTCCCCTGATTTCTGGCCGGCCGCTGTGGCCGAGCGGTTCTAGGCGCTTCAGTCCGGAACCACGCAGCTGCTACGGTCGCAGGTTCGAATCTTGCCTCCGGCATGGGTGTGTGTGATGTCCTTTGGTTAGTTAGGTTGAAGTAGTTCTAAGTTTAGGGGACTGATGACCTCAGCTGTTAAGTCCCATAGTGCTTAGAGTCGTTTGAGCTTGAGTTTTGCTGCTCGGTACCTATTAGTTTACAAAGTTCCACGATGATTTTCAATCAGCAGCGGTATGTTCGCTGATTGGAATCTTACTGGCATATTAAAACTGCGTACCAGACCTCGTTTCGAACTTGGGACCTTTGCTTTTCGTGGGCAAGTATTCTGCCGTCTTTGATATCCAAATACCCAATCACGACTCTTTACCCACCTTCCACCCCCAATCACCTCCCTTCGCGGTTTTACTTTCACCAGTTGAAGTTATAAATTAGCGTCAAGATGTCGATTTACGATAAACGAAGTTTTTATAGGCACTTGAAGACTTTCACACGCAGAGATACACTAGTAAGGCGAGACTAGCCATTAAAAAACGGTAGTGGTTGTCAACGTAAGGTCCCGGAGTTGTACGTCCTTGACTACCGCGAAAGACACCGGCTTATGATAAAAATTAGTGTCCCTCTGCTCTATCTACTGTTGTTCTGTGGGTTGGTTGGTTGGTTGGTTTCGGGGAAGGAGACCAGACAGCGAGGTCATCGGTCTCATCTACATCTACATCTACATCTATACTCCGCGAGCCACCTTACGGTGTGTGGCGGAGGGTACTTATTGTACCACTATCTGATCCCCCCTTCCCTGTTCCATTCACGAATTGTGCGTGGGAAGAACGACTGCTTGTAAGTCTCCGTATTTGCTCTAATTTCTCGGATCTTTTCGTTGTGATCATTACGCGAGATATATGTGGGCGGTAGTAATATGTTGCCCATCTCTTCCCGGAATGTGCTCTCTCGTAATTTCAATAATAAACCTCTCCGTATTGCGTAACGCCTTTCTTGAAGTGTCCGCCACTGGAGCTTGTTCAGCATCTCCGTAACGCTCTCGCGCTGACTAAATGTCCCCATGACGAATCGCGCTGCTTTTCGCTGCACCATGTCTATCTCGTCTATTAATCCAACCTGGTAAGGGTCCCATACTGATGAGCAATACTCAAGAATCGGACGAACAAGCGTTTTGTAAGCTACTTCTTTCGTCGATGAGTCACATTTTCTTAGAATTCTTCCTATGAATCTCAACCTGGCGCCTGCTTTTCCCACTATTTGTTTTATGTGATCATTCCACTTCAGATCGCTCCGGATAGTAACTCCTAAGTATTTTACGGTCGTTACCGCTTCCAATGATTTACCACCTATGCCATAATCGTACTGGAATGGATTTCTGCCCCTATGTATGCGCATTATATTACATTTATCTACGTTTAGGGAAAGCTGCCAGCTGTCGCACCATGCATTAATCCTCTGCAGGTCCTCCTGGAGTACGTACGAGTCTTCTGATGTTGCTACTTTCTTGTAGACAACCGTGTCATCTGCAAATAGCCTCACGGAGCTACCGATGTTGTCAACTAAGTCATTTATGTATATTGTAAACAATAAAGGTCCTATCACGCTTCCCTGCGGTACTCCCGAAATTACCTCTACATCTGCAGATTTTGAACCGTTAAGAATGACATGTTGTGTTCTTTCTTCTAGGAAATCCTGAATCCAATCACAAACCTGGTCCGATATTCCGTAAGCTCGTATTTTTTTTCACTAAACGTGAGTGCGGAACCGTATCAAATGCCTTCCTGAAGTCCAGGAATACGGCATTAATCTGCTCGCCAGTGTCTACGGCACTGTGAATTTCTTGGGCAAATAGGGCGAGCTGAGTTTCACATGATCTCTGTTTGCGGAATCCATGTTGGTTATGATGAAGGAGATTTGTATTATCTAAGAACGTCATAATACGAGAACACAAAACATGTTCCATTATTCTACAACAGATTGACGTAAGCGAAATAGGCCTATAATTATTCGCATCTGATTTATGACCCTTCTTGAAAATGGGAACGACCTGCGTTTTCTTCCAGTCGCTAGGTACTTTACGTTCTTCCAGCGATCTACGATAAATTGCTGATAGAAAGGGGGCAAGTTCTTTAGCATAATCACTGTAGAATCTTAAGGGTATCTCGTCTGGTCCGGATGCTTTTCCGCTACTAAGTGATAGCAGTTGTTTTTCAATTCCGATATCGTTTATTTCAATATTTTCCATTTTGGCGTCCGTGCGACGGCTGAAGTCAGGGACCGTGTTACGATTTTCCGCAGTGAAACAGTTTCGGAACACTGAATTCAGTATTTCTGCCTTTCTTCGGTCGTCCTCTGTTTCGGTGCCATCGTGGTCAACGAGTGACTGAATAGGGGATTTAGATCCGCTTACCGATTTTACATATGACCAAAACTTTTTAGGGTTCTTGTTTAGATTGTTTGCCAATGTTTTATGTTCGAATTCGTTGAATGCTTCTCTCATTGCTCTCTTTACGCTCTTTTTCGCTTCGTTCAGCTTTTCCTTTTCAGCTATGATTCGACTACTCTTAAACCTATGATGAAGCTTTCTTTGTTTCCGTAGTACCTTTCGTACATGATTGTTATACCACTGTGGATCTTTCCCCTCGCTTTGGACCTTAGTCGGTACGAACTTATCTAAGGCGTACTGGACGATGTTTCTGAATTTTTTCCATTTTTGTTCCACATCCTCTTCCTCAGAAATGAACGTTTGATGGTGGTCACTCAGATATTCTGCGATTTGTGCCCTATCACTCTTGTTAAGCAAATATATTTTCCTTCCTTTCTTGGCATTTCTTATTACACTTGTAGTCATTGATGCAACCACTGACTTATGATCACTGATACCCTCTTCTATATTCACGGAGTCGAAAAGTTCCGGTCTATTTGTTGCTATGAGGTCTAAAACGTTAGCTTCACGAGTTGGTTCTCTAACTATCTGCGCGAAGTAATTCTCGGACAAGGCAGTCAGGATAATGTCACAAGAGTCTCTGTCCCTGGCTCCAGTTCTGATTGTGTGACTATCCCATTCTATACCTGGTAGATTGAAGTCTCCCCCTATTACAATAGTATGATCACGAAACTTCTTCACGACGTTCTGCAGGTTCTCTCTGAGGCGCTCAACTACTACGGTTGCTGATGCAGGTGGTCTATAGAAGCATCCGACTATCATATCTGACCCACCTTTGATACTTAACTTAACCCAGATTATTTCACATTCGCATTCGCTAATAACTTCACTGGATATTATTGAATTCTTTACTGCTATAAATACTCCTCCACCATTGGCGTTTATCCTATCCTTGCGGTATATATTCCATTCTGTGTCTAGGATTTCGTTACTGTTCACTTCCGGTTTTAACCAACTTTCCGTTCCTAATACTATATGCGCACTATTTCCTTCAATAAGAGATACTAATTCAGGAACCTTGCCCTGGATACTCCTGCAGTTTACCAATATTACGTTAACCTTTCCTGTTTTTGGTCTCTGAGGACGGACGTTCTTTATCAACGATGATAATGTCCTCTCTGGTAAGCCGTCAGGTATTTTATCGTTTCGCCCAAGGGGGGGTCCCTCTAACCTAAAAAACCCCCGTGTGCACGCCACACGTACTCTGCTACCCTAGTAGCTGCTTCCGGTGTGTAGTGCACGCCTGACCTGTCTAGGGGGGCCCTACAGTTCTCCACCCAATAACGGAGGTCGATGAATTTGCAACCATTATAGTCGCAGAGTCGTCTGAGCCTCTGGTTCAAAATGGTTCAAATGGCTCTGAGCACTATGGGACTCAACTGCTGCGGTCATTAGTCCCCTAGAACTTAGAACTAGTTAAACCTAACTAACCTAAGGACATCACAAACATCCAAGCCCGAGGCAGGATTCGAACCTGCGACCGTAGCGGTCTTGCGGTTCCAGACTGCAGCGCCTTTAACCGCACGGCCACTTCGGCCGGCTGAGCGTCTGGTTTAGACCCTCCACACGGCTCCAAACCAGAGGACCGCGATCGACTCTGGGCACTATGCTGCAGATATTAAGCTCAGCTTGCACTCATCGGATTAGGGAAGGATGGGGAAGGAATTCAGCCGTGCCCTTTCAGAGGAACCATCCCGGCATTTGCCTGGAGTGATTTAGGGAAATCACGGAAAACCTAAATCAGGATGGCCGGACTGTTCTGTGGGAGCCAGCGTTTTAAATAGCAGCCAAAGCGAGCAGGGGGTCTCACTTTTTTGGGTCGCCGTTAAGAAGTCTATACGTGTTTCTTCTGCAGGTACAGTCTGTGGTGTCACCGCCAGACACCACACTTGCTAGGTGGTAGCCTTTAAATCGGCCGCGGTCCGTTAGTATACGCCGGACCCGCGTGTCGCCACTATCAGTGAATGCAGCCCGAGCGCCGCCACACGGCAGGTCTAGAGAGACTTTCTAGCACTCGCCCCAGTTGTACAGCCGACTTTGCTAGCGATGGTTCACTGTCTACATACGCTCTCATTTGCCGAGACGATAGTTAGCTACGTCATTTGCTACGACCTAGCAAGGCGCCAGTACCAGTTGCTATTGATGCTGTAAAACATGTACCGTCAAGAGCGATGTTCACCAATTATGGATTAAAGTATTCCAGCAGCTACGTACATTATTGTCTATTATAATTACCTTGTCCTGTTCCAGACTTCACGCCAGCCTGCGTGAGCTTAAACGCGTGCCTTTCGGCTTCCTCCTAGTGGATTGGCTGTCTTGCCAGTCCACAACACAGTCAGTCTCTGAAACAGAGGGACCAAAAGTCTAGCCGCTATATGCTGAAGCATCAGATGTTTAGCGAAGGCTGCAGGTTTTGAAAGAGCGAATCGTATAATCATCTTGATTTATAAGCCGGCCGACGTGGCCGAGCGGTTCTAGGAGCTACAGTCTGGAACCGCACGCCCGCTGCGGTCCTGCCTCGGGCATGGATGTGTGTGATGTCCTCAGGTTGGTTAGGTTTAAGCAGTTCTAAGTTCTAGGGGACTGATGACCTCAGAAGTTAAGTCCCATAATGCTCTGAGCCATTTGAACCATTTTGATTAATAAATATTACGATGCTAGTTCAAAAATTCGGCCAGAAGGAACCGTGGCGTCATCCGTGCTTCCGCTCAAGTAATACCAACAGCTCTACTCTGACCATTGCCTCATTTCACGTACTCTTTCATTTACCTACATTTTCTCTAGTAGTTCAGCATGTATTAGATTTGACCAGCTCCTAGTTGTTGGTTGATTTGGGGGTGTAACGGTACTTTGACTACCGCGCCTCCACCAGATCAAAGATGTGATTTACGATCGCGCATGCAGAAGAGCGCTGCGCTAGCGACGGATTTTGATAAGTAATTTTGATCTTTTTTTTTTTACTTTTGCGTAGGTACTTGTTTTAACAACTAGTTCATTACTCTCTTGTTATCTTGTCTTCATACGTTTAAGACGTGTATTTTTCGGCGCTGATGTCAAATAATGATTTTAAGTGGAAATTAAAACTATATTACGAAACGAACTCACGACGTATTCAAGTTATTTCCGTAGTGATTCGCAATGGTTATCGCCAAATTTATAAATTAATGCAGACAGTGAGAACTTCAAGAAATTTTCATCAGACGGAGAACAAGAGGCCCAGCGAACAATGGAAAAAGGACATCCTACAAGAAAATTAAGAAGTATTCCAGACGCAGCCGCGAAGACTATATTACAATAGATACTACGTTTCTGACAGAACTATAAGATAAATTTCAACTTATTTCTGATGCTATTTCCTTACAGCCGCTTTTTCTAGTGTTGCCGACCCGGTCTGCCATTCACGGTCAAATTACAGCACTATCTCAATCAGTAATACGAAGTCCGCCTTATCCGTAACTTATTCCATCAAAATTCAAAACCCAATCAGATTTTCTATTTTGTATTTTCACGGCAGAACCCCTAGGAAAGGCGCACTACAGGGGAAAACAGCATGGTCATCGGTCCCATCGGATTAGGGAAGGATATGAAAGGAAGACGGCTGTGTCCTTTCAGAGGATCCATCCCGGCACTTGCCTGAAGCGTTTTAGGGAAATCAAGGAAAACCTAAATCAGGTTGTCCGGTTGCAGGTTTGAATCGTCGTCCTGCCGAATGCGATTCCAGATTGCTAACCACTGCGTCACCTCGTCGGTGATTAGCTGCTGTTGGTCGCTGCCGTTACAATGACCCCTCTCGGTACAGCAGTTTAACAATGCTTTGTATCTGTTTCCTGGGCTGTCCATTAATTGGTTAAGCATCTTTATTATACTGTATCTGGAAGATTTATTAAACACATGTTTCCTTGAATCACTCTACGACTCATACTTACGTAGCTTTGTAATCTCCCCAACTGCCATTGGCTTTCGTGGCTTGATCGTGACCGTGCTGGTTAATTAGGTCAGAAAGTACGAGAGGGAGGTGATTACAGGAAACTGTAACTTGTGTGCCAATTTTAGAAAGAGCAGGCGGCACCAAGATAAGGTTGAACTTATTTTTCAGATTCAAGCCAACCTAAAAATTATACACGAAAATCGTGTGTATCTAC
Source organism: Schistocerca serialis cubense (assembly GCF_023864345.2). Taxonomy (NCBI): domain Eukaryota; kingdom Metazoa; phylum Arthropoda; class Insecta; order Orthoptera; family Acrididae; genus Schistocerca; species Schistocerca serialis. The sequence goes on along the minus strand of NC_064639.1, from coordinate 1,139,375,152 downwards.
AGGGAGTGAACTTGCGACCGTTTCTTCCCACCTTCTTTCTTCCATCACACCAGGTTTTTTCTGGAAAACTTCGCACGGTAAACGTGACCACAGCTCGCAGTGACGAGCAGGTGTAATGTGGGAGAACAGGTGGAGATGGAGCACATCCTGATGGACAAAGCACCCTTCTAGAGGCACGGCTGATGTAGAGGATGCCCTGTCGGCCACACCACCACACCAGTTGCCCCGCCCACACACAATACGCCGCCGTCCATTTGCCCCTTCACTATGTGTGTGTGTGTGTGTGTGTGTGTGTGTGTGTGTGTGTGTGTGTGTGCGTGCGTGCGTGTGTTTTCGAATGGCAGATTACGACAGCGCGCATCTGTCAACCCTCTGAGTATATGTTTGCGCAGGGACACAAACCAAATATCAATTTATTTCCCTGCATTTTGGCTGAAATGTTATTGTGGCATCTGTCGAACGTAGTACCCTATATGGCCGGGCTTCATCTTGTTTGTATGTCAGCGGCCACAATGATCCACTGACATGTGTGACGATGCTCCGCTTTATTGCTGTGATGGGTAAATACGGGCGCTTCGTCCGTAATTTGCTGTGTCCTAACAAAGATATACTTGCATGAATTCGAAATAACGTTAGCAACCAAAGAGCTTTAAATTTCTTTACAATGTACAACTGTTGTGCTTTTTCACAAATAACTTCCTCATTTAGTACAATTTTTCTGTCATTCATATTTATCAAGCTCACTTCCTGGCCTTATTTACTGATCCATTCAACAGTCGCTTTATCGTAATGAGCACACGGGATAACGCGAGCTCGTTACCTAGGAGAAATGTTTTCGTTTATCTAATACACTGCCATCTGTGGTTGCGACATGTCTTGGGATTCTTTTTACCATTTGATAGTCCTTTCTATTGTTCCATGATTCAAACGAATCCGTATGTTTATCAATTCCCATTAGGCTGTGGATCAAGTTATGCGTATTATCAAATCCAATTAGGCTGTGGATCAAGTTATGCGTAAAAGCTTTCGAGGATTTTCCTATAACACTGTTTGGGCTTTGCTCATATTTTCCAGTGTCGATTTTACAACTACATTATAAAGTCTTGTATACTGGGCTCTGTGGTTGCGACTGTATGGTACACGAAATAATTTGCCATCCACGCATAGCTAAATTAATATTTTAATAATTGATTCTTTCTCCACTTTCTGGTAGAACAACGTAGTTATAAATGAAAAACATACGGTACTGTATGTCATACGGGATTATCTTATGGAGTTACCCGGTTTTTGTTTACAATGCCGCCATCAGACTAACCGACTATCGTCGTCAAGGATGCTACAATACCTATAATCAACATTGGAAAAGATGTTACTCTCTAGAGTGAGGCATGAGTATAGACTAGATATCATCACCGACAGTGGAGTGGTAATGCAATAAAAAAATTAAAAGTTAAATAGTAAATAAATAATTATAAAGGGTACATATCAGGAAAAAACATGAACACTAAAGTCGTAAAATAGGCCTATATAATGATTTAAATTAAATAAACAACCACAACAAAATAACATTAGTAGTCCACAGGTGTTCAAAGGCATACTTGAGGAGGTATTACATATAGAGAATGATACGGAAATAGAGTGAAAGATAGACAACTGGAAAAACATAATACATGAAGGACATAGACAATCACAATACAATAAATAAATACAGGAAATGGTTAAATAGAGAAGAACATAACATGTGATCAGCAATGCAAAACTGTTAGCCTTAAATGAAACTTTTGAAATCAACACACATCTGGTCCACATTACTGATATATTAAATGACCCAACACAGCACAGTATTTCCCCTGTTCTGAACTTCTCTTAATCCTCACAGTTTACCAGTGCTTTCCACACTGTAGGTTCCTTCGTATTTCTCTATTTACTGGTGTTAATTGTTACATTAAAATCGCCTATGTACTCCACACATTCTGTTGTTACAACTGTCAGTTCGTTATTTTACCCTGTTTCTGTAACACGTCCCATATGCAACACATCTTCAAGCGAGTCTTCAGTGCTCTTGTCAGGTACTAAAATTATTTCATTTGGATTCTTAATTTAATTTAAATTGTTAAATAGGCACAATTTTTCGAGTTTAGTGTTGACGTTTCACCTGGTTTGCTCCCTTTACATTTATTTACTGTCTAACTTCTAACTTTTTAATGGTAGTAACACTCCATCATCAAAGATGATATTTACTCTGTATTCGTGCCTCACTCTGGATGCGTAACATTTATAGCGGTACTGGCCATTAGAATTAAAAGATGGGATCGATTGACTGATGTAATGTATGCTACAAAATATAGAATGAATTAATAAAATGAAGTTTTGCACATTAATTGTTCGGGAGATGCGACACATGACACTGTCGACAGCAGAAATGCATTAATTACATGGGCAAGTAGTAGTTTCGTCACGGAATGAAATTAAAAACTCCTACTGTCTACGAAAACCCCGTTACCTGGATGCTAACGTTCTTGCAATTTTCGGCACAGAAGTCATCCTTGAAGAGCGGAGTAACTTGGTGATGCCACACCATGATAATACGAAATTCAGTGTAATAAATAATTTGCACAACAACAGATATAGTACTCGTACTTCGATGAAGGAATTTAGACTGCAAATTCCAGTTGCGAGACTGTAAATTATGTATAGTACGCTGATAGCTCACGATCGTCATGTCACTAAGCGAACTGCTTCCAGCGTATTTAGATGGCTGGAACACAAATGTATACTTTATGCATTAACAGTGAAGGGTATTAAGCACTTCTTCAATAAATAGAAACATAGTAAATTCGATTAATATTATTGTTTACAACCAAACTATACATAACAAAATAATATGTTACTTCATGGCAGTCTGAGGACAAAAAGTAATAAGAAGGAGAATTAATATGTGTCATTTCTTTTCGAAACATAATATAGCGAAATTTATGAACGGATACTATTTTAAATCAAAGACATAAATTTTGCAATAAGCTCAAAATGATCTGATAGTTGGAATTACAAACTGTTATTTGTTATGAATAACTGAGGCAATACACAGGGTGTAAATTTTAAGTTGACAAACCAGAATAACTCGAAAAATAAGCCTCACACGAAAACATGTGTAGAATACAAAGTTCATTATTTTCGAGGGGACATCTGCTGGTTCTAAAATTAGCCGGCCACCCCAGCCCCCTGTTGATGAGGCGGGAGGCAACTTTAAAATTTCAAATGGGAACCCCCACCTTTTTATTGCAGAATGAGATATTACATAAAAAACTAAGTACATTTTGTCTTAAACATTTTTGATTCTTGGAAGTTGGCGCTGTAATTCAAGAAAATCCATGTTCTCATTTTTGCTTGGAAAACGTTTACGGATAAATGAAAAATATTTGTTTACTACGTAAATTTTGATTCGCTGAAACTAAAACTCTCCCTCTCTCCCCATAGAGTGAGATTTGAGAGAGAGTAATCAGAGTTTTACAAATGAATGTGCGGAAAAAATTAATATTTGGGTCAACATTTGTAAAATCATAATTCCTCCCTCCCCAACCTCAACCTATGGGGAGAGAGAGAGAGTTTTAGTTTTAGCGAATCAAAATTTACGAAGCAAATAAGTATTTTTTATTTATCCGTAAACATTTTCCACGCAAAGTGAGTACATGAATTTTCTTGAATTACAGCTCCAACTACCAAGAATAAAAAAAAATGTTTAAGACAAAATGAGCGTAGTTTTTTATGTAGAATCTGATTCTGCAATAAAAAATGGTTGCCTCCCTCCCCACCCCCAGGGAGCTGAGGTCGCAGGCTAATTTTAGCACCAGCAGATGTTCCCCTCGAAAATAATCAACTTTGTATTCTACATATTTTTTCGTGTGAAGCTTATTTTTCAAGTTATTCTGGTTTGTCACCTTAAAATTTAGAACCTGTATAACAAAACATTTACGTACAGATTTAGCATAAAATACAATAGGAATACGCTATCACCTAGTTAGGATTTCTGATAGGGTCTGATAACACAATAAATGTCAGGCTTAGTTTTACCGTCAGCAATTTTAAATATGTTGAGGACTATTTAGAGAAATATTTGTCCTCTTCTCCTCCCACATCCGAGTGTTCGACAGAAAACCTGAGAAAACTTCGACAGGGCCCTCAGATGTTAAACCTACATAAGTAACAGATGTAATTATGTGTCGAATAGATGAAAAACATACTTTACAGATTTGAAAAATCGATGAATACAATTTTTCGACTGACAGTTTGTTATAATGTGGAATTTTACAAGATTGTCAAAGTCCTTTGACAGTTTATTCTTGGAAGTTTATATTATTCTTATTTATTCGCTGTTAACGGTAACTGCCTTACATATTTTAATCAGTGTGGGAACTGATAGTTCAACCGCTTCTGCAAACAATATAGTGTTACTACGTCATAGTACACTAGGTGGTAACATAAGACCTACATCCACAGTTTTTTCTTTTTTTTTTTTTTTTTTTTTAACTGTAAGCAACAAAGTTCATGAGATGCTGGGTTATCGGAATGGTTGGTTATTTCTGTCGGCGATGACCAGGTACAACGCTGTTGGTTGTGCTTAACTCTATCCTAATGGCCAGGTTCGTGACAGTCAGGTCGTCTACCAAAATGGTAGACGGTAAGTGTCAGCTTAGTCCACCTTGAATCTCAGCGTTGCCTGAAAGAGTTCACCATTAACAGGCTACATGGCACAGTTCTACAACAGAGTTATTACTATACATCTACGATCTCAATAGGATGCACTTAAAAACTCTTTTTAGGATACAAGTAAAATTTTTACTCAGACAGGAACAACACAGCATAAATTATATATATATTATAGTGAACCTTGTTTAGCATTGGGGACATCTTTGCGTCTTCCAACCAGAAAGTATCACTCAACATCCAATTCGTTATGTTTAAGTTACTTATCTTCTTGAAACTTCGAGGCAGATTGTGCACCAGACCGAGAATCGGACCCGGGACTTTTGCCTCTTGCGGGCAGGTGCTCAAGCAAAACAAGTAACTCATTCTCATAGCATTACTTCTGCCACTACCTTCTCCCCTACCTTCCAGACTTCACAGAAGCTCTTTTGTGCAGCTTGCAAGAGTGCAATTTCTGGAAGAAAGGATATTGTGGAGACATGGCTTACCCACATCCTGGGAGATGTGTCCAGAATAAATTTTCACTCTCTGAGTGTGCACTGATACGACACTTCCTGGCAGTTAAAATGCCAGATTAAAACTGTTCACCAAACCGAGATTCGACCTCGTCACCGTTACCTTTCGCAAGCAGGTGGTCTACCGACTGAACTGTCCAAGCACAACTCATGACTCCTCCTCGGGTTATTACTTCCCCCAGTTATCATCTCTCACCTTCCAAACATCATGGATTGTCTCCTGCAAGTTTCGCAGCAGAGCTCCTGTGAAGTTATTGAGATAGGAAACGAGGTACTGGTGGAAGTAAAGCTGTGAGGAGGGGTCCTGAGTCTTACTTGGGTAGGTCAGTCGGTAGAGAACTTGCCCGCGAAGGGCAATGTTTCCGAGTTCGAGTCTCGGTCTGGCACACAGTTTTGATCTCCCAGGAAGTTCCATATCAGCGCACACTCCGCTGCAGAGTGAAAATTTCATTCTACTTAAATTCTTGGTAAGCGAGTTCCCGAAGTCAAAGCTCTTTTGTACCTAATGTCCTAAGCATGCACGTGCGAGTATCTCTGCTGGACAATTTTTATATTGTTTTTAAAACACACAGTTGAAATTAACAATGATGGCGCAGCGAGTAGCTGCAGCAGCAGCCACGATCGGCGCCCTGCCAGCAGACGCTTGCCCACGCGGCCGTGGTGTTGTGTCTGAAGAGCATTGAACATGAGGCCTGTGTCTGTGAGTGTGTAAGTGTGCAAGAAGGCAACCACCTCGGACTAGGAAAATTTCATCGTATTGCGTCGCACCATAAGTGGATGGCAGATTTCTGAGTTCGTCCTAGATAAGTACAATTTTTTTTTATCGCTTGCAGTAGCATTTCAGGTTTTTTGCCCATCTCGACACGTCCTAAAGCCGTCGGTACACGGACCGTGCTGTCGAACGTCAAGGTACACGGACCGTGCTGTCGAACGTCAACGTTGAACGTGCTATGTCCAACGTGCTGCTGAACGCTCAGAAACGATGCGACTTGTGCATACCGTATGTGGACCCCGACGTGGTATACGAGATCACAACGCACTCTATCGGCAGTTGCGGGATGTTTCTAGCTCGTAAATCACAATGTTTACTAAACGGGCACGCGGTAAATTCCCACGTTAGCTCTACTAAAACGCACATTTCCTCCATAGCCCACGGAAAGGAAAGTACCATGTTCAAACAATAAGGACACAGGCTTAGAAAAGTTCCATTACAAACAGTGCGATACAAATTGGCAATACTTATCCACATAACATAAACATTATTTCATAATTCCCACATTTTAGTAAAACCCCAAGGTCAGCCTTACTTGATCACTGTTCCTACCCAGTAGCAGAATCTTTGCAACATGTGAATTACGAAGCGTAAAAGGGAAAGGAGCAGAATGTCTTTACACAAGTAGCGCAAGCTGTCCTATAGATTAAGCCAATCGAACAAAGTCAACCCTCAAAAAAGTGAACTTATATTTACATAACATCAAATATTATACTATATACTTATATTAAACTAATAATAAAGTATCAAAACCAAATAGAAACGCAAATCTTAGAAAAAAAAAAAGTTTCGAGTCACGAACCACTGCCCAAACACGCTATTTCGTATAGATCACTGACGCTACTCACTTCACTTTTTTTTTTCTTCATTTTGTCCGTTGTTGATCGTTGTGTTTGGTCGTTGCGGACGTCGCAAGACATCCTGTTCAAGTTCGGTGATTGATCTTTCCACTCAGTTTTTTTTATTACAGAGACCAACCGGCTCTCTGACCGAACACGCTGAGCTACCGTGCCGGCTGTGTACCAAAAACAACGCGTTTTGGGTGGATCTTCAGTGAGTCGCTTCCTTCAAATAGCATACTCTCATAACACGCAAGTTACAATAATTCTTTTGCCACGAATATGATGTTTCCCGTTATTTTATTGGAACGAGTCACACAGTTAACAACGGGTTTTCCAGTGATTCTCAATTTGCTGGTGCCCAGAAACGGCATATATACGTATAGGCTTGAAATGAATGCCAATATAGCGCCTCACAACACTGTACTGGAGGGAGACGGCGTGCGTGTGACGTAGGTGGCGTTGTGCCATCTCATTGGTTAACGCTCAGGCGCACTCTCAGAATATCTGACATGCCACATATTGCTCTGCACGTTCGGAAAGACTCCAGAACGTGCTATTCCACGCTATGACGTCAGAAATTCGGCACGCTCAACGCTCAGTTGACGCTCTATGTGCCGACGGCTTAAGGCACTGCTACTTTGACTGTGCCGTAACTTTTTACGAAGTGTGTTCAGCAATGCCCCATATCTTCGTTGGATATAAACCAACCAGTAGCTGTCCAAAAGCTGAGTTCACTAGTTCACAGTTGGTTCGTTGGTTGGTTGGTTGGTTTGTGGGATGAAAGGGACCAGACTGCTACGGTCATCGGTCCCACTTCACAGTTCATCAGCAATGGAAATGAGCGTATGGTATCGTTAGCCTAGAGGCCCCATCCGCGGAAGTTCGGCTGCCAAATGCAAGTCATATTTCAGTCGACTACACAGAGGGCGACTTGCGCGCCGATGATGAGGATGAAAGGATGATGACGACAACCCAACACCAAGTCCCCGAGAGGAGAAAATCTCCAACCCGGCCGGGAATCGAACCCGGGCCCGCTTGCATGGGAGGCGAGCACGTTACCACCCTGCAAAGCAGGCAACTTTATCAGTATAAACCGCTTACAGTTCGTACAATCGTGCTACCCCCAGGGATCTCAAGTGTTTTAATAAAGCAAAGATAGCAACAGGTTTATAAAACAAAATGTACATTTTTTAAGCATCAAGTCCATACTTGATTACAGAAAAAAGTTTTCAAGCATCACTACTCTGGCCTGACTTTATATAATCCCACACTTTGAAAGGACCACATCTGTGTAGGCTAGGACAACGTTGCCCATTTATACTACAAGTATCAATCCTTGCGTAGAGTGTTTAACCGAGACCACATGTGGAACCCAGAGAAAAACAAACAGAAAGATAAGGAAAACATGCTCGAAGCTGAGCTAGGGTATATGTACTCTCTGAGTGCTGGCTTACTTGGCTAGTGATAATATTTACATTGATTATGAACACTAGTGATACTAAATTAACTTTTAGAAATGGAAGTTAATACGTTATAGTGACATGGCAAGAGAGGTATTTTAAAAAATGGCAAGTATAGCGCGTCCTTTTTGGGCTAGACTTTTATCTCTTTTGATCCATAAATACTGGAGAGATACATAAAGAGGAAATCCTTACAGCTAAATACTTAATATTTGAAACATCATAACACAAGGTTCACTCAGAGAGGAGTCAATCCATACAAATCTTCCATACAAGTCTTCTCTTTCTTTACCAAATATAAAAACACTAATATTCCATAGAATAGTGTCATGTCAACCTTATATGTAACTAAAAGTAGTGAAACGTTTTGTTATACCATAAGCGAATGTATCTATCTCGTTTATCACAGCTACATGTAGATTCTGTCTCTTACAGTACACTATCAGTGGTGTATTCATACTAAGGCTAAAGTGTCTTCCTTACAATCTTAACAAGTACTGTTTACATAGATACAGCACAAGTGCTTGTATATAACTAGGCAGTACAATGAACAGCAGTCAGTTTATTAGCGTGCCATGCAGACACGCTTTGATATCGATAGTTCCCGCTCGGTATTAGCCTCTCTGGCTACAAGAGCTTCTCGCCGGCAAGGGATGGGTATGTGGGCCATCGATTAAGCACTGTTGCGATCAGGAGGCGCTCCAATAGTGGTTGAGCGGTGTGTTTGACAGTGGTTGGAGAAACGCAGTGACGTCATGACGACAGTATCCTCGGCCCACAGCTAAAAGTAACTTGGTCGGTGGGAATGAGTGTCGGCTGAGACCGTGAAGAATGGTAGTTGTAAAAACTATCTCTGGGTGGTACACGGAACCCATCTTCTTCTCGGAATTTGAATTTGCAAGAAGTATGTGTCCACTGTGGTGCCGGGTTCGATTCATGTCTATCACATTCAAGAACCGGGTACAGGGGCGTCTCGTGAATATCATCCGTTGGTTCCTGATTCTTAGTAAACTCTTCATAACACCTGCTTGATGGCAGCTCTTGGTAGAGCGGTTCTCAACTTACGCTTCGATCTGCAAGAAATTATGGTTAGCGCCCGATTACCGTGTGCATGATTATGTCTATTCTAACTCACCATCCTGGTTATCCATCGTGACATGTAAGCACCTTCATTCACAAATTCTTTAAATGATCTCATTCAAGTTACTTTTCTGTGAATGTGTGTGACTGAAGTAGTGGTGTTCGAGCTGCCTGACTAAGTTTGGTTGCACCTATAATTAAAATTTGATGTTTATTTTCTAATCATGTGCTCCATCTATAACATTCGCCTTTTCCAAGTATATTTAGAGTGTGTATTTGTGCTGTAAATGAAAATTGTTAATAAGCGGTTCGTATGTTACAGGATGTTGTGGGGCGGCGGACAGAATTAATGTTGTTAAATGTTCCTATTATTTAGAATGTTATTTATGCTGTCTTTCGCCGTTCTCATCACTGGCTCTCTAACTACAATATTGGCAACCAGAAAGTTATTAGTAAAACGTGAAGCCTGTAATTAGAATTCCTAGTGCCCACTTCATCTGAGAATACACTTATAGTTACAGCTTATAGCTCTGAGGAATTAGGAGATTGTCCGGGATTTATAATCAAAAACGATTTTCTAAAATAGTTGAGTATATTCTGAAAGTCACAGATGAAAAACAAGAGAACCCACACAACCTAACTAGCAGAGCAGTTCAGAGTCTAACGCGCTGATGCAACTATAATTGTCCAAATTGAATATTTAAATGAATGCTCGCCATAATTTGATGATAATGTTCATCAAACGCCACGCTAAATAATGGTAGAATGTCCGTCCCGCGGCGGCACGTGAAAATACGACATACGCAAACTGAAGCTATATAATTAAAATCATCCCAGAATTAACACTTCACTCGAAAATGATTTCATGGTTACGCGTATCCCGAGTAACTTACTACGGCATCCGAGGCCGTTTATAGCAATGATACCGACGCGACGCGACTCCCGACACAGATGGTGTCTTATTCAGCGTCTGGAGAGAACTGGGGCCTTGCTTCCTCGCGCAGCGTTCTTATATATAAAGCCGCGGTGCGGACGGCTAAGGGAACGCCTGATCAAATCGGCTCTCCCGACTAGCCGCTGGGCTAGTAATGCACCACTTTAACTTATTGAATAAATCATTGCTTCCTTTGCTGATGGCCGATGAAGCTCTCAATTTAAATGTGCATTCAGCACACAGGTAAGTAATCATAATAAAATTTTGACGTGGCTAAGATAAATATTTTGGGCGAGAGAATTAATTTAATTACACTGCACGCAGTAGATGAGCTCTGAACTGGCCCTTTGGAGATACGCTATCGCTATCGTTTTATAGGTATTCAAATGAAACTTTTCACATCTTCATAGTTATAGCGGATCTCCAACCTACTTAAATATAAACATCCTAGCCTTATTTATTAGCCTACTTAATCTATCTTGCTTCCTTAAGTTTTAAGACGAAAACCAGAAAATCATGAATTTCCACTAAAATTTTAATTTGTGAAATCCAAAGTACTGTTTTTATTAAATAATTATGAAAAATGAATTTAATTATAAATTTTGAATTCTCTGGCTCTTTTCTGTTGCGCCAATGATTTTTACAGAAAAACGTCCAAATTTCGAAAATGGCTAAAGTTATCGAACTGATATTCAACACGTATTAATTTAGTCTTACTCCTGACATACTAGAAACATTTTAGGTTATTTACTCGATTTTTAAAGTATTTCGCAACATTTATGACGTCAGAGCTAGTTACAGCGGACTGGCTGGCACACAATGCAAAGACTGATGTGAATTTACTACGGCGTGAGTAGGCTGCTTCCCTACAATGCATCTGTTGTTTACATTGTGGGTCCAGCTAAACAGGCCTGGTTATGATAAATACCTTTACTGAGAGTGTCTGTCTCTTTAGTGGCGATCGCCATCCACACTTGAGTGGAGAAAGATACATTGCTTGGCTCTGCAACTCCCATTTGAACCACACTTGGAATTTAATGTTTTGAGGCTATTCCGCTTCCTTCGAACAATGGTCTTTCTTCTCAATATTTGCAGTCAGTCACGTGATAGTGGATGGTTGATGTTAACGACCTGTTAGTCAATTTCATTAGGTTTTTGAAGCTTGTAACCTGAAATATGTAGGTTAATTTTGTAGCCTTGTAATCTGATTAGAACTCTGTGCTAAACATCTATCACATTCTTTTTACCTAATGTTGTTCTATAAAAACATCTTTTTTTTAATTTCACCCCCCCATTTCTGAAAGTTATGTAATATCTACCAACAGTTATGTTCTTTGAAATTAATTTAATTAATTCTGGGGGTAGCTGCTCAGAATTTGTCGCATCATTTTCTGTGTTTTAATAAACTGTTTTGTGTTTTTAATGAATATGTTAATTTGTGGACGAAATTCCATCCGCTCAATACCATTTCTCTGCTACACTGCAGTTAGATATGCACAACTAAGTGAGAAATAACTTTACCTAGATTCTCTCTTTCACTTTGCTTGTAGCAGATCAATGCTGGGTACATGTCTATTCATGTGACACCGTTTAGGAGACTCACATGTCAGTGATAATCAAACGATGATGAAGACAACTCAGTACCTAGCTCCGAGTCGGGAAAATCTTCAATCCGGCTGAAAATCAAACCTGGACCCCCTCGGTTGGCATTCAGCTACACTGACCCAGCAGCTACTAAGGCGAACACCTGGATACTACTACTAGTTGAGAATTTCTCTTTGTAATTAAGGGCCAAGTACCAATAGTACTAGTCTCATAGTATTAGTTCAGTAAATATAAACACTTTTCCTTCACATGAACCAAAAAACTTTTACTAACATCACTTGTCAAACCAGCCCTTAGATCACAAGCAATAGTCAATTTAGTCTGAAGGTTAATACTCAGTTTTAATGATTCTGTCCTCCAAAGATGAAGGCGGTATATTTTCTGGAATTTTGAGACAGGATGACATGCCAGCACGAATATCTCATATCAGTGCAGGTGAGGTACTTAACTTCAGAGAGTTTCTGCAACTGTTCATCTAAATTTTCAGGTCTGTTTCTTAAAGGAATACTGATTTTGTTTATGGCTCTTGGCAAACATATCCACCAGGCTATTCCACAGCTAAGAAAGGACTACAGGAGTGTTACACTGAGCGTTCTAATACTCTCTACCCAAGCATTTGCGTTATTTCATTAGTGGCCGCCACTCTCATGGCCATGGGGTAGATATATGTATTGCGACAGTATCTTTCATGGGGGAAAACTCGCATTTGATATTCGTATATGTTATTAATACCAAGTTTCTTTCTAAACACAAGTAAATTCTTCAACAATAATTCTTTTAATTCTGCCTGTTGCAATTAGTCAGTAAGGTTAGTCTCTACAATCTTGTCTCTTACACGATTTTCAATATAGTTTTTTTCCAGATGAAACTCATATTAAAACTCCTACTGTCGAAAACTATCCCACTACCTGAATACTTAAGTTCTTGTAATTTTAGGCACAGATGACAGACCATTCAATGTAATAAATGATTTCCATAACAACTGCTACAGTCGGACACAGAGAAATGAATGTAGACGGTAGGTTCGACTTATGAGAATGTGTATGTGCAGTTCAGTGCCCGCCATTGGGCCACCATCGTCATGTCACCAAACCAATTTCATGCAATGTATTTAGTTGGCTGAAACATTAATACATGCCCGATGCATTATTACTCAAGGGTGTTAATAACTCCCGCTTAGTGTATTCATCTCTTGGTCTCACTCTACGATTTTTACCCTCCATACCTCACACCAGTACTAAATTGGTGATCCCTTGATGCCTCAGAATGTGTCCTATTAACCAATCCATTCTTCTAGTCAGGCTGTGCCACAAATTTCTCTACTCCCCAAATCTGTTCCGTACCCTCTCATTAGTTACGTGATCTTCCCATCTAATCTTCAGCTTTCACCTATAGCATGCCATTTCAAAATCTTCTATTCTCTTCTTGTTTAAACTGTTTACCGCCCATGTTTTATTTCTACACATTGCGACACTCCAGACAAATACGTTCAGAAAAGACTTCGGAACAACAAAATCTACATTCGATGTTAACAAATTTCTCTTCTTCACACACGATTTTACATCTACGTCTACATCTACATTTATACTCCGCAAGCCACCCAACGGTGTGTGGCGGAGGGCACTTTACGTGCCACTGTCATTACCTCCCTTTTCTGTTCCAGTCGCGTATGGTTCACGGGAAGAACGACTGTCTGAAAGCCTCCGTACGCGCTCGAATCTCTCTAATTTTACATTCGTGATCTCCTCAGGAGGTATAAGTAGGGGGAAGCAATATATTCGATACCTCATCCAGAAACGCACCCTCTTGAAACCTGGACAGCAAGCTACACCGCGATGCACAGCGCCTCTCTTGCAGAGTCTGCCACTTGAGTTTGCTAAACATCTCCGTAACGCTATCACGCTTACCAAATAACCCTGTGACGAAACGCGCCGCTCTTCTTTGGATCTTCTCTATCTCCTCCGTCAACCCGATCTGGTACGGATCCCACACTGATGAGTAATACTCAAGTATAGTACGAACGAGTGTTTTGTAAGCCACCTCCTTTGCTGATGGACTACATTCTCTAAGGACTCTCCCAATGAATCTCAACCTGGCACCCGCCTTACCAACAATTAATTTTATATGATCATTCCACTTCAAATCGTTCCGCACGCATACTCCCAGATATTTTACAGAAGTAATTGCTACCAGTGTTTGTTCCGCTATCATATAATCATACAATAAAGGATCCTTCTTTCTATGTATTCGCAATACATTACATTTGTCTATGTTAAGGGTCAGTTGCCACTCCCTGCACCAAGTGCCTATCCGCTGCAAATTTTCCTGCATTTCGCTGCAATTTTCTAATGCTGCAACTTCTCTGTATACTACAGCATCATCCGCGAAAAGCCGCATGGAAATTCCGACACTATCTACTAGGACATTTATATATATTGTGAAAAGCAATGGTCCCATAACACTCCCCTGTGGCACGCCAGAGGTTACTTTAACGTATGTAGACGTCTCCCCATTGACAACAACTTTGTTTATCAGGCGACAGTGCGGAACTGTATCGAACGCCTTCCGGAAGTCAAGGAAAATAGCATCTACCTGGGAGCGTGTATCTAATATTTTCTGGGTCTCATGAACAAATAAAGCGAGTTGGGTCTCACACGATCGCTGGTTCCGGAATCCATGTTGATTCCTACAGAGTAGATTCTGGGTTTCCAAAAACGACATGATACGCGAGCAAAAAACATGTTCTAAAATTCTACAACAGATCGACGTCAGAGATATAGGTCTATAGTTTTGCACGTCTGCTCGACGACCCTTCTTGAAGACTGGGACTACCTGTGCTCTTTTCCAATCATTTGGAACCTTCCGTTCCTCTAGAGACTTGCGGTACACGGCTGTTAGAAGGGGGGCAAATTGGGGGCAAATTCTTTCGCGTACTCTGTGTAGAATCGAATTGGTATCCCGTCAGGTCCAGTGGACTTTCCTCTGTTGAGTGATTCCAGTTGATTTTCTATTCCTTGGACACTTATTTCGATGTCAGCCATTTTTTCGTTTATGCGAGGATTTAGAGAAGGAACTGAAGTGTGGTATTCCTCTGTGAAACATCTTTGGAAAAAAGGTGTTTAGTATTTCAGCTTTCCGCGTGTCATCCTCTGTTTCAATGCCATCATCATCCCGGAGCGTCTGGATATGCTGTTTCGAGCCACTTACTGATTTAACGTAAGACCAGAACTTCCTAGGATTTTCTGTCAAGTCGGTACATAGAATTTTACTTTCGAATTCACTGAACGCTTCACGCATAGCCCTCCTTACGCTAACTTTGACATCGTTTAGCTTCTGTTTGTCTGAGAGGTTTTGGCTGCGTTTACACTTGGAGTGAAGCTCTCTTTGCTTTCGCAGTAGTTTCCTAACTTTGTTGTTGAACCACGGTTGGTTTTTCCCGTCCCTCACAGTTTTACTCGGCACGTACCTGTCTAAAACGCATTTTACGATTGCCTTGAACTTTTTCCATAAACACTCAACATTGTCAGTGTCGGAACAGAAATTTTCGTTTTGATCTGTTAGGTAGTCTGAAATCTGCCTTCTATTATTCTTGCTAAACAGATAAACCTTCCTCCCTTTTTTTATATTCCTACTAACTTCCACTAACTTCCATATTCAGAGATGCTGCAACGGCCTTGTGATCACTGATTCCCTGTTCGGCACTTACAGAGTCGAAAAGTTCGGGTCTGTTTGTTATCAGTAGTTCCAAGATGTTACCTCCACGAGTCTGTTGCTCGAGGTAATTTTCGGATAGTGCACTCAGTATAATGTCACTCGATGCTCTGTCCCTACCACCCGTCCTAAACATTTGAGTGTCCCAGTCTATATCTGGTAAATTGAAATCTCCACCTAAGACTATAACATGCTGAGAAAATTTATGTGAAATGTATTCCAAATTTTCTCTCAGTTGTTCTGCCACTAATGCAGCTGAGTCGGGAGGTCGGTAAAAGGAGCCAGCTATTAACCTAGCTCGGTTGTTGAGTGTAACCTCCACCCATAATAATTCACAGAAACTATCCACTTCCACTTCACCACAGAATAAACTATTACTAACAGCGACAAAAACGCCACCACCAGTTGCATGCAATCTATCCTTTCTAAACACCGTCTGTGCCTTTGTAAAAATTTCGGCAGAATTTATCTCTGGCTTCAGCCAGCTTTCTGTACCGATAACGATTTCAGCTTCGGTGCTTTCTATCAGCGCTTGAAGTTCCTGTACTTTACCAATGCAGCTTCGACAGTTGACAATTACAATACCGATTGCTGCTTGGCCGCCGCATGTCCTGACTCTGCCCCTTACCCTTTGAGGCTGCTGCCCTTTCTGTACTTGCCCGAGGCCATCTACCCTAAAGAACCGCCCAGTCCACGCCACACAACCCTTGCTACCCGTGTAGCCGCTTGCTGCGTGTAGTGGACTCCTGACCTATCCAGCGGAACCCGAAACCCCACCACCCTATGGCGCAAGTCGAGGAATCTGCAGCCCACACGGTCGCAGAACCGTCTCAGCCTCTGATTCAGACCCTCCACTCGGCTCTGCACCAAAGGTCCGCAGTCAGTCCTTTCGACGATGCTGCAGATGGTGAGCTCTGCTTTCATCCCGCTAGCGAGACTGGCAGTCTTCACCAAATCAGATAGCCGCCGGAAGCCAGAGAGGATTTCCTCCGACCCATAGCGACACACATCATTGGTGCCGACATGAGCGACCACCTGCAGATGGGTGCACCCTGTACCCTTCATGGCATCCGGAAGGACCCTTTCCACATCTGGAATGACTCCCCCCGGTATGCACACGGAGTGCACATTGGTTTTCTTCCCCTCTCTTGCTGCCATATCCCTAAGGGGCCCCATTACGCGCCTGACGTTGGAGCTCCCAACTACCTGTAAGCCCACCCCCTGCGACCGCCCGGATCTTGCAGACTGAGGGGCAACCTCTGGAACAGGACAAGCAGCCATGTCCGGCCGAAGTTCAGTATCAGCCCGAGACAGAGCCTGAAGCCGGTTCGTCAGACAAATTGGAGAGGCCTTCCGTTCAGCCCTCCGGAATGTCTTTCGCCCCCTGCCACACCTTGAGACGACCTCCCACTCTACCACAGGTGAGGGATCAGCCTCAATGTGGGCAGTATCCCGGGCAGCCACAGTCGTAGTCCGATCGGGGGATGCTTGGGACGAGCTGGCCGTCCCCGACAAACCCCCATCCGGACCCCCACAGTGATGCCCATTGGCAACAGCCTCAAGCTGTGTGACCGAAGCCAACACTGCCAGAAGATGGGAGCGAAGGGATGCCAACTCAGCCTGCATCCGAACACAGCAGTTGCAGTCCCTATCCATGCTAAAAACTGTTGTGCAAAGATCGTCTGAACTAATCTACAGAGAGCACAAACAATTCGACACAAAATTTAAACGGTTATTAAAATACAAGATTGCCTAGTAAATGCAGTAATGCTGCTACTTGCGCACTGCTGACACACTGCTCGGCGGCGGAAGGAGACTACGCGATTTTACGCTATTCGGTACTAAAATGCGATGCTACAACTCTCAAATACTACAATACGTCCGAAATTTACGAATTGAACAACGCCACAGAACATTTTCTACACTCTCTACTTCGGCAATTATCAGATATTTTTCCGGGGAATACCAAAACCTATCTACCTTTTTAAGTGTCTCCTTTCCTAATCTAGTTTGACTTCTTTCCACTGTCCTTATTTTGCTTTTGTTGATGTTCATCTTACTTCCACCTTTCAAGACACTGTATATTCCGTTCAACTTCTCTTCCAATAACTGTACTGTCTCTGATAATTTCAGCGGCAAACCTCAAAGTTTTATTTGTCACCTCTGAAATTTAGTTACTAGTCCACATTTTTCTTTGGTTTCCTTCACTGCTTGTTCAATGTAAGATTGAATAAGACGGGTGACAGGGGGGGGGGGGGGCACAACGCTTTATCACTCTATAAAACATTGTAAGCAAATTACATATAACAAAAAATACAAGTAAATTCACGTCTCTTTACAGTAGGTATGTGTAAGCTGTTAATTAGCCCTGTTATCTCACCCCTGTGAAAATCTGTTTTCGTTATCCTTATAGGATGTTAATACTGAAATTAGGCTGCAGTGCCTCGACTGTCTGGTAATGTCGCTTGCGGACAGCACAGTAATGATGCCTGCTTCGTTGTCTAAAGCCGACAGCAAGCTCCCGATTATTCGTGATAATGCGGATCCGAACTGCACAGATACCGAAAAACACAGGCAGTCCAAAATGTGGGGCACTCCTGCATTTACAAAACATGCTACATTTAGCATTACTCGTCCAAAAATGACTATGAATTTACAGAACTCTTACTGAAACAAACTATATTTCATATCATTTGCTTTATGTTTACAATCGGGAAATAATCGCCACATGCTTAACAATGGACTTTCTCTAAAGGAAAATATGCCTTCTAATTAGAATGGAATACTTCAAGCCTGGTTTCTATTATTACCTATGAGCCAGATAATACGCACTGTGATGACAGGGGCTTGCTGTATTAATTATAGATTCATGTCCTGAGAGGAATGTCTCCTACAGGATTATAATCTGTTACCGCCTCCATATGTTGTTTGAGAGTGAGAACCTCGATGTCTACGTTATAAAGTTTAGATTCAAAGTGGCCAAAATGTTGGGGGCATACAAGTTGTGTTGTTGTCTGCTATCTTTGCCTTCATAAAAACTACATTCGTCACAGTTTCTTGTCAGCAGGTTACTACTCAGCTGTTGCACCGCACGAAGTTCGTCTTTTAGAGGGAAGTGCAGGATCTGCTTCCGTTGTACTGCGTCTCTTGGCTGTTTTTCCATTTAAGAGGGGCGTTTATATTACTTTTGTGTAATTTTTTTTATCATTTCTCAGGGAAGGTTCGGGTCTGCATGACTTGATTTACTACTTTCTGTATTTCACATACCAAAAGAAATCAGCTGACAACTCTCTGCTTGGAATCCAACTCCTCTACAAACGATATTTTGAAGGCTACGTATGGCGCCATCACCTATCGGAACTGCATGAAACTATAGGAGCTGAAATTCCACATTGGTTCACCCGAAATTGGCCAAGAAACAAAAAGTGTTGCATTAGTTGTTGGACTCCCCTCTTGAAACGACTGCTATGCGTGTGGCCATCGTTTTGATGTGAAAAGTTGAACCTGTCTTCACCATGAAAACATTATCAGAGAGAAAAAAAGAGACTGTAACTATTCGATAAATGCCTAAGACCTACAGCATATTGAAAGTGGTCCAGTCTATGGCACTTATTCGCACAGCTGTAGAGAAACAAACTGTACTTCACATACAAAATCGGTAGGTAGCTCTCTGGCTCCTATGGAGCGCTGTAGGTGGTGAAGAAGTGGTACCAACCGTACTGTGACCCTGAGCGCTGACGTAAGCAAGACACTGAACTGGTGTGCATGTGACGGTTGGTTAAACGGAATCAACATAGTGAGTTCGGTCAACGTGCATTCGCGACGAAAATTTGTACTACTCGCAGTTGTGTAACACGGAGTAAAAAGACTGTAACACCATATACAGGCTTTCACAGTCTAAATATTCCATGCTGAATAAGGATAGCTGCGACTGTTGAAAATTTTTGTTCAAAGACACAATCGATTTCGCTAAATATATTAGCATCATCAGGTGTTTATATACATACAGATGTATAAAATCACTTATCAGAGTTTTGGCAATGGCAGGTAATGGAAAAAGAAAACGATTATATTAAATTATATCCATACAGTCAGTTTCCAGTACTAAACAAACAGTAAATAGTAGTGTGACCCACGCTGAAAGTCGAGTATGCGCAGTGCCATAAACAATCTGTAACTATGTGATTCTTGAGTTTCTCCCGGCGTATTTGATAATCGAAATATCCACGGGTGTGCTGCCGGTCTATAGCGTCCAACGGGCACAATATTTCGGCGATCATACATGTCGCCATCATCAGGTGAACTGACGGACTGAGCTCCTGTGAACGTGCCGGCACGGAGATCCGTGAACGTGGACGACACGTTCGTCATCTGGCAACACAGTATGGATAAACTCCTTGACTTCCTTACACATCTAAACTCCATACACCCCAACATCAAATTCACTATGGAGACTGAAACGGTGGGTAAATTACCTTTCCTTGACGTCTTGGTCAAGAGAAGGGCTGACGGCACCCTAGGTCATGGGGTGTATCGGAAGACTACGCACACTGATCTGTATTTGCACGCAGACAGCTGCCACCACCCTTCACAGAGGAATGGGGTACTTAAAACTCTAGTACATAGGGCGCGCACTATCTCTGACGCAGAGAGTCTACCCCAGGAATTGGAACATCTGAGAAGTGTATTTGGAAAAAATGGGTACTCAGAATGGCTGATTCAACGTTCTCTCCGCCCAACCACTGCAGCACAACCTGTTGAGATGGATGAAGTCACGAGGGAGGAGGTAGGCACTGCATTTATTCCATACACAGGCGCACTCTCGGGGAAAATCGCCCGCATTCTGAAGAAACACCGGGTCGGAACTGTGTTTTGTCCTCCAAACAAAACTAGTGCACTGGTGGGGAGCGCCAAAGATAACCTTGGTTTGAGGAAGGCCGGGGTGTACCAGATTCCGTGACAATGTGGCAAGTCGTATATTGGTCAGACGATGCGTACCGTCGAGGATCGATGCCGTGAACACCAGAGGCACACTCGACTGATGTATCCGAGCAAGTCGGCGGTCGCTGAACATTGTTTGTCGGAAAATCACGCCATGGAGTATGACCGCACGAGGATTCTGGTACAGACGTCGAGATACTGGGACAGCGTTGTTAGAGAGGCCATCGAAATTCGCACCAATGACGACCTCATAAACCGTGACTGTGGCTATAATCTTAGCAAGGCTTGGGAACCAGCGATTGGGTTAATCAAGAGTAAATCGAGCAAACGTATAGTTGTGACGACCACGGCGGACAGAGCCATCACACTGACGTCATCTCAGACGCTGTCGCAATCTGTTCCACCGCGCGATCGAAGCGCGCGGCGCGGACGGCGGAGGGAGCGCGCCGCGCTCACCTCAGGTGTTAAGTCCCATAGTGCTTAGAGCCATTTGAACCTAATAACGTTTGCATTCAGAATGTCACATTACGTTCAGAAATATCATTTCTGACTCTTTTCCATGTAGATCTAAAGGATTAGATGCAGGGTGGTGTGGCGGAAATCGTAACACAATATAATGATATTCGATTAAAATACACTTTCATACATGATATGGCCTGGTTTGTTCAGTTCGGTCAATGAGTACATTTGGGGTCTCAGCATGTCCTTCTGGAAGGAAATCCCCTTTACAATTAACCTGGACATCACTTCTCTACTCATGGAATTTGATGTTGAAGCACGACTCAGTAACATACTGTGGTAAGGCGGCGTGGTCTGCAACGAGGACACTATGGAGTAGTAGGTTAACTATTGATCTGTAAGTGCGACACTTTCCATAATTTCAGAAGTAAGATTGTTGTGATAATCTTGTTTTCTGACCAGAATTAGACCTTACGTAGGCATTCTGTACAAAATCGTTCTCCCCGCCAACATATATGATGACGACTCAGCTTTCTTTCGGAAAATGTTCAAAAAAAATGGTTCAAATGGTTCTGAGCACTATGGGACTTAACATCTGTGGTCATCAGTCCCCTGGAACTTAGAACTACTTAAACCTAACTAACACAAGGACATCACACACATCCATGCCCCAGGCAGGATTCGAACCTGCGACCGTAGCAGTCGCGCGGTTCCGGACTGAGCGCCTGAACCGCTAGACCACCGCGTCCGGCTCGGAAAATGTTTCAACAGACTCTGTCCAAATGGTTCAAGTGGCTCTGAGCACTATGCGACTTAACTTCTGAGGTCATCAGTCGCCTAGAACTTAGAACTAATTAAACCTAACTAACCTAAGGACATCACACACATCCATGCCCGAGGCATGATTCGAACCTGCGACCGTAGCGGTCGCTCGGCTCCAGGCTGTAGCGCCTAGAACCGCACGGCCACTCCGGCCAGCAACAGACTCTGTAGTGAGCTGTTGGGTAAGGGTGTGAACAGGCGTCTCGTCCTTGCAGACAACTGGATAGCACTCATGTCTGTACTCTCGGATACATTTTTGGGAAGAAATTATTTTTGCCCTTATTTCACTTAATTTCTGCAGAACTTTAGTTTTTAAGTTTTCCTTTAAAGTGGGTCTTCTTTCATCTGTAATGCAGACATTATTCATCGTATGACGAAGGACTTTGTCATTATTAAAGTTCTCAAAACTGGCCTTTCAAGATTTTCTGACCTTTTAACACAGTGTCGCTGATTCACCTGTTTGGGTTCTTTCCAGTTCTCCGTCGATTCTCCGATCAGAAATAAACGTTACGCCAGTTGCTTTAGCTACTCATTTCATTGTGAATTTTAATGGTTATGGAGCACCTAGAACAGTTTCTTTCTTCATAAAACGGTAGACAATGGCAACCACTGGGCTTGTTTGACTATGGAAAACTTTGCGGTGTAACTTGCTTCGTACTAATGGCATCTTCCGTGCGGGAAGGTGCGCCGGTCCCCGGTACGAATCCGCCCGGGGGATTTGTGTCGAGGTCCTGTGATCCGGCCAGTCTGCGGATGGTTTTTAGGCGGTTTTCCATCTGCCTCGGCGAATGCGGGCTAGTTCCCCTTATTCCGCCCCAGTTGCACTATGTCGTCGATTGCTGCGCAATCAAGTTCTCCACGTACGCGTACGTCACCACTACTCTACCACGCAAACCTAGGGGTTACACTCATCTGGTGTGAGACGTTCCCTGGGTGGTCCACCAGGGGCCGAACCACACAACAACCCTGGGTTCGGTGTGGGGCGGTGGAGGGCTGAAGTGGACTGCGATAGTCGTCGTGGGGTTGTGGCCCACACTCGGAGCCTCTCCGTCGTTTCTAGGTCCCCGGTTAACATACAATACAATACAATACAATGGCATCTTCAACTTCGAGTTTCTGCCAGAGTATTCACCAGTGAAGCGTTCCGCCTGTCGCGATGGTAACACGTCCGACGCTAGCGATCCACTGGGTAGGTCTACTGCGCGTTGTTTCAGGTGTTCACGTTCGGTTGCATGAACGCTTGAAATGTTGGGAGCTGGATGTACATTTTTAAAAAGAAACTGTAATAAATCAAAAACAATACATTCTGTTATTGAGCCGCTTATGTACAGATTACTGTTACAATTAATTTCAAAACGTTTTCAGATACTACCGAGCGAGGTGGCGTAGTGATTACCATACTGGACTCGCGTTTGGGTAGACGACGGTTCATACCCACGTTGTGCCCTCCAGATATAGGTTTTCCGTGATTTCCCTTAATCAAATGTTCAAATGTTTGTGAAATCTTATGGGACTTAACTGCCAAGGTCATCAGTCCCTAAGCTTACACACTACTTAATTATCCTAAGGACAAACACACACACCCATGCCCGACGGAGGACTCGAACCTCCGCCGGGACCAGCCGCACAGTCCATGACTGCAGCGCCCTAGACCGCTCGGCTAATCCCGCACGGCTTTCCCTTAATCGCTCCAGGTAAATTTCTGGATGGTATCTTGGACGGTAATGGCCGATTTCCTCCCAAATCCTTGACACACTCCGAACTTGCGCTCTGTCTCTAAAACCTCGACGTCGAAGGGACGGTAGACCCAATCTTCCTTCCATTTTCAGATACTATCAGAGTTACTGTTGGGCATTAATAACCAATGTCATGCCCTTACAATTAATAAATATTTACAAAGGATGTGGTTTTCCCGGATTTGATAATGATCGCTTCTGTGGATTGATTGTAAGTTGATAGAGACCCAATCAACTTTATTTTCCACTACCTGCCATTGCCAAAATTTTAATGAGTTGTTTGTTGAATCTGTACCCAGAGAAATACCAGATGATGGAGACAGAGTTTGTGAAACCGGTCGTGTCTTTTGAATAAAGATTTTTAGCTGTCGCAGCGTTCCTTTATATTCAACATGCAAGAAGAATTGTCGTCAGCAGATGCTGATGCTAAGGAATAGGGGGCCTGAGACGAGTGACACCCTTTGTCAGTCACTATCAACTTCAAAGGCTACAAGAACTGCTGCTGCCAACGAATGCCAAGTCCATCTCAACTAGTTTCCCGGGGAATATTGTGAAGGGAACCGTATGCGGTATGTATCTGGAGCCGATTGGCTCAAGCGAGGCCCATAAAGTTGTGCCAGACGATTCGGATACTGGACCCTAGATAACTGGAAGTGTGTGGTGTGGTCTGACGAGATATGGTTTTTTATATGTATATAATGCCAGTCGTGGAGTGCAACGACCGTTTCTCTTTAATTTATTGTCTTTCTGGACGTGTCCATCCATACGTGTCATTTAAACAGTGGGGCGTCATACATGTCGATAGGCGCCACCGTCCCCCCGACAGGGGGGTCTCGGATTCGGGACCGGGCCCCTTCACTTAGCATTCCGCCTTTTCGACAACGCAGTTGCAGGGGCGAACCAACGGCGTTTGAATGGGGCGATTGATCCGCAGTATGTTGGTGGATTTGTAACGTATTCCAAACCATTATCTGATGAAAACTCTCGTCTTTCATGACGGCGATAAGTGTACGCATGCAAAGTTTGGGGCATGCGTTACTGGTTAACAAGCACACGGTCACTTTACGGGACCATAACTGAAAGAACCAGAGGTTGTACAGAGTTTCAGGGAGAGCATAAGGGAACAATTGATAGGAATGGGGGGAAAGAAATACGGTAGAAGAAGAATGGGTAGCTTTGAGGGATGAAGTAGTGAAGGCAGCAGAGGATCAAGTAGGTAAAAAGACGAGGGCTAGTAGAAATCCTTCGGTAACAGAAGAAATATTGAATTTAATTGATGAAAGGAGAAAATATAAAAATGCAGTAAATGAAGCAGGCAAAAAGGAATACAAACGTCTCAAAAATGAGATCGACAGGAAGTGCAAAATGGCTAAGCAGGGATGGCTAGAAGACAAATGTAAGGATGTAGAGGCTTATCTCATTAGGGGTAAGATAGATACTGCCTACAGGAAAATTAGAGAGACCTTTGGAGATAGGAGAACCACTTGTATGAACATCAAGAGCTCAGATGGAAACCCAGTTCTAAGCAAAGAAGGGAAAACAGAAAGGTGGAAGGAGTATATAGAGGGTCTATACAAGGGCGATGTACTTGAGGACAAAATTATGGAAATGGGAGAGGACGTAGATGAAGATGAAATGGGAGATATGATACTGCGTGAAGAGTTTGACAGAGCACTGAAAGACCTGAGTCGGAACAAGGCCCCCGGAGTAGACAACATTCCATTGGAACTACTGACGGCCATGGGAGAGCCTGTCCTTTCAAATCTCTACCATCTGGTGAGCAAGATGAATGAAACAGGCGAAATACCCTCAGACTTCAAGAAGAATATAATAATTCCAATCCCAAAGAAAGCAGGTGTTGACAGATGTGAAAATTACCGAACAATCAGTTTAATAAGCCACAGCTGCAAAATACTAACACGAATTCTTTACAGACGAATGGAAAAACTAGTAGAAGCCGACCTCGGGGAAGATCAGTTTGGATTCCGTAGAAACACTGGAACACGTGAAGCAATACTGACCTTACGACTTATCTTAGAAGAAAGATTAAGGAAAGGCAACCCTACGTTTCTAGCATTTGCAGATTTAGAGAAAGCTTTTGACAATGTTGACTGGAATACTCTCTTTCAAATTCTAAAGGTGGCAGGGGTAAAATACAGGGAGCGAAAGGCTATTTACAATTTGTACAGAAATCAGATGGCAGTTATAAGAGTCAAGGGACATGAAAGGGAAGCAGTGGTTGGGAAGGGAATAAGACAGAGTTGTAGCCTCTCCCCGATGTTATTCAATCTGTATATTGAGCAAGCAGTAAAGGAAACAAAAGAAAAATTCGGAGTAGGTATTAAAATCCATGGAGAAGAAATAAAAACTTCTAGGTTCGCCGATGACATTGTAATTCTGTCAGAGACAGCAAAGGGCTTGGAAGAGCAGTTGAATGGAATGGACAGTGTCTTGAAAGGAGGATATAAGATGAACATCAACAAAAGCAAAACGAGGATAATGGAATGTAGTCGAATTAAGTCGGGTGATGCTGAGGGAATTAGATTAGGAAATGAGCCACTTAAAGTAGTAAAGGAGTTTTGCTATTTGGGGAGCAAAATAACTGATGATGGTCGAAGTAGAGAGGATATAAAATGTAGACTGTCAATGGCAAGGAAAGCGTTTCTGAAGAAGAGAAATTTGTTAACATCAAGTACAGGTTTAAGTGTCAGGAAGTCATTTCTGAAAGTATTTGTATGGAGTGTAGCCATGTATGGAAGTGAAGCATGGACGATAAATAGTTTGGACAAGAAGAGAATAGAAGCTTTCGAAATGTGGTGCTAGAGAAGAATGCTGAAGATTAGATGGGTAGATCACATAACTAATGAGGAAGTATTGAATAGGATTGGGGAGGGGAGAAGTTTGTGGCACAACTTGACCAGAAGAAGGGATCGGTTGGTAGGACATGTTCTGAGGCATCAAGGGATCACCAATTTAGTATTGGAGGGCAGCGTGGAGCCTAAAAATCGTAGAGGGAGAACAAGAGATGAATACACTAAGCAGATTCAGAAGGATGTATGGTGCAGTAGGTACTGGGGGATGAGGAGGCTTGCACAGGATAGAGTAGCAAGGAGAGCTGCATCCAACCAGTCTCAGAACTGAAGACCACAACAACAACAATTGTTTCGCATACTCTGCCTCAATTTTTTTTTTTTTTGTTTTAAGTCCGGGGTGATAAGTTACAATACAGCATCACCGGTCTATTGCGGTCTAACTGTGTCGGTGAGGCAGTAAATTTCCACAGGGCAGTGACTGCGTCACTGCAATTCACTTTGAAGGTGTGGCGGTGGGACTTGTAATCCCGTACCACCCTCTGACGGTGATGGTACTACCTGAGTCGGGCAGAAAAATTTTGCAATTTCCACAGGGCAGTGACTGCGTCACTGCAATTCGCTTTGGAGGTGTGGCGGTGGGACTTGTGGTCCCGTACCACCCTCTGATGGTGATAGTGCTACATGAGTCAGGCAGAAAAATTTTGCCTAACATGGGCAGGTGAAGGTGTGGCAGTGGGACTTGTAGTCCCGTACCGGGGATGTGGGGTGCCTCAATTGTAACGTCCCTACGTAAAGTAATATGATTGTAAGATTGCGGCTGCGAGAACCAGCGATTACGCGGTACCGTAATTTGATACGACAACCCACTTTGCTCTGACGACAACGCTCTTTGCTGAAAAAAAAAAAGAGGAGCATCTATGTTTTCCTGTAATTGTTAGAGATAAGAAATGTCGGTTGGACATTGTGCCTTTTGAGGTCAGATAAATTTGCATTTTTGGAGTGCAGAGATCAACATGTAACCGCGATTATCAAGAATGAAAATTGAATTTGTGGACAAAAAGAAGGTAAATATCTTTACTAAGCTTTATTCGATGTTGGATCCTCGAATCTTCATAAAAACTATTTTACGTTTAGCAATACAGTGTATTGTTATTTCTTCGTGAATTAACACTACTGGGTGAATCTGCTACTATCACGGACCGAACGACGCGCAAATTCGCCGTCCGCTTCTATGTTCAAGACGTCCCCTAAGCACAAATCTGTTAGTCAGAAGATATCATACTGCCACTCTTGTTCAACCTTATCATTCTGAAAGTGTTTCCAGAAAAGAAAATCTTACGGCAACTGTGAACATTGTAGCTGCTAAGGGAGACGGAATTTTCATCGTGAGTTGTAGCAGTTTTCTCCGACTTTGCCCGGCGTTCTCTGAGAACCGGATAAGCAGAAACCTCCTACCGCCAACTCATCCTGTACCTAACCCGTTCTCTCTTTACAGCAGCCACGAAGAAAACACATTCATCTATAGTCAATTTTTTTCACAGATTGTTTGTATGAGACAGATAAAAATTTTACGATCTATGCATCTAAAAGCAGAGAGTTTTTTTTAATGCAACACCTGTCTTATCTTTGTCAAAGATAAAAATCAAAGAGCAAGGTTTTTTTTTTTCTTTACGACCTAGAGGTCTCATTTCACAATTGTGCAGCGGCTCCCGACTCTACTCCGGTTAAGTTACCCTTCCTGCACCTTTACTTCCGCTGGTCATCCTACTTGTGGTTGCCTCCCGCTAGTGCAGGATTGATGAGGATAAAGCCACGCGTGGGGCAAAGATCCGCACCTAGGTTTCGAATATATTGCCATCGATTCAGAAGCTGACTACCACGTGGCAGGTTTGTCTAATTGTAGCGTTTTGTTCCATGAAAGTTCGTCCTGGTGATTCCCTCCATAGACGGGAAATTGATGTAAGCCTGTTTTTCACTATTTACCTGTCACGTTTCCGATGTTTTACTTGAACATCGTATAATGCAGGGTTTGAAGCGAAGAACCAGCGAATTATTCGTTCACAGAAATACGTAATTGTTCCAGTTGGTCTCCAAAACAACAGTGGCTCCTTCCTCAGAAAACTGCGAAACGGGGCAAATCGCTGCAGGGATTTTGGGGTAAATCCCCGCAGCTCCAACAATGTGACGACAAATCTTCAATAGTAACACCCGCAATAGATGACATTCAACACACAAAGATTATCTCACCTCAAGATATAATTCTGCTGTCTAAAATAAGGACTTAGGGGAAACTTTCTGGCAAGCTGAAACTGTTTCTAACGTCCACACCCAATACCGAATGAAAGGAAGAAGAATACAAAGCAAAATAAAAAAGCTTGTTATTGAGAAGGAAAGACGTTATTGAGAAGGAAAGATGTTCTTAAGCTAACTTAAATCTACTGAGCTCAGATGCTAAACTAAGGGACGAGGCAATTCAGCAGCACAAAACAATTAACACAAACAGCAACGACAAAAAAAAAATGCAAATTGGCAAAGCATACAGCAATAAATATAAATTAGGAAAGCAAATGCAACATTATCACTAATATGAGCCAATGTGCAGCAAACAAGAAAAATAAATCAGTAGTAAAACTGGCTTAACAGAGTAATACAATGTGACATTCAGTAGCACTATGCCTGGCAAACAGCAGCAGCAAATGCAATAACTTATACGTAAATATGACATAGCTCAAGCAGAAAAAATAGTACACTAAAGACAACAATGCAGATAAGGGAAATGTCTATTCACATCTTAATATCTATGTCATTAAAGTGGTGCACCACAAGAAGTTATTCTACCAAAAACATTACCAAGTAGCTGAAAAGAAATTTACGTATGCAGTAACTGTTATTAATCCCTTCTTATTGTTCTTTCCTTTCCAATTGCTCCTTTTTCGAAGAATGTTATAAAATTATTATTTAATAGATCAGTTGACAGAAAGTTTTCACATTAGCAAATGCATTTAATTTTATTTGATAAAACCGATGCTGTAACACAGCTGGAAACCAGATATCAAATGAAATAAGCAACTATCTAAAGTGAAGCATAAAAATATCATTCAATAGTCATGTGGCATTTCATAAGTTAGTAGAAATTCTCCCAACTCTCGCAGAAAGACACTTGTCATAATCAGGTGTGCAGATGTAAGAATATTTCCCATCAGTTTATAAGCATTTCAATAAGTAGCATAAAGTACGCGCTCCACAATATAATCATATAAATCTTCACGTGTTTGTTCAAGCGTGGTGTGAAGATTTTGTTCCATTGCGTCTAACTGTTGCTGTGTTTGTCTCTGGTGTTGTTCCATTGTGTCTAACTTTTGAAGATTTTGTCCCATTTGTTTCTGATTTTGTTCAAGCGTTGTGTCTAACTTTTGTAGCCTTTGTCCCATTTGTTGCATTAACTGTAGTAACAATGCACTGGTGTCTGAAACATGTTCCACAGTGCTATTCGGCAGCGCATTTGAACCGGCAATATTCGCATTTTGAAAAGCAGAAAATGTGTCTTGACTTATCTGAGAAAACGGTGAGGACGCAAAACCTGAATCTACAGTATTTGCAAGATTGTATCCTGTCATTTCGGATTCCTGAGGCGAGCTGTTGCCGACCGATCGATCGATAATGCTTCCCTGTTCACTATTTGTTTCACTGTCTACGCCATTATTTGCCGCCCGCTCCATTACGCTATGCACAATTTCCAAATTACTACTTTGAATGTCTGTTAATTCATTACACAGTGGTGCTGATAAGCTACGCTCGTCGTCACTATTATTTCTCAGTTTACTTTGGAGCCTAGTGTTACGTTTTTCACACGCCATAATTATCACGTATTTCACACGATAACACAGAAAAGCACAATTTGAAGAGCAAAATAAGTAAACACATTAACATAGCACTGAAAATAATATCTACTTAATTGCAAGCGCAGCTGTGAAATACTTGATGCAAATCTACATGCATGCCACAACTGTTTTACTGTTCAACAATGAAAAACTGCAACTACAAAGGAGATTCTCTCTACAAATACGAGCTAGCAGTGAACAAAAGCTACACAGAAGATTCCAGTTAGGTATCCTCGGCTAAGGGTCGACATATGAAACGTCCCCTTTGAACAATTATACATGATTGCGCTTAAACTGACACACATATTTTTAGCGCAACGCAATCTGACTTTAAACAATCCCTATAGAAGAATGGCCCTGACTAACGAAAACCTATACCTTTCATGAATCACTTACCTCACAAAACTCTTCGTTACTCGAACTAGTGCAATACAGCGAGCGCCACTACTGCCAGCCAAATAAGAGATTCAAATTACTGAAGGCACTAACTACTGATAGGCATAGTTAGCAGATGAAAGATTTTGATAGAGAACAAACAATATATTTACCTAAATAGTGTTCAAAAGTGATAATATTGTATATATCAGTCCATGATATCCAATATTATAAATTTACTCTTTCTGATGGACACATGTCCAGATCGTCAGCTCTCAAAATTCCGCCATCTCTCTCCCCACATCCACCACTGCTGGCGGCTCACCTCCAACTGCGCAACGCTACGCGCTGTTAACATCCAGTTGCCCAACACTACAATAGCGACTATTTCAACAACGCCAACCAGCCGCAGACTGCACACAGCACAGCCAGTGATTTTCATACTGAGCGCTACGTGGCGTTACCAATAAGAAAACCTATACAGCCTACTTACAATTTTCATCCTTGTTTATCTCAAATGGGAAGGAGTGGGGTAAAACCCCACAGTTTTCATTTCAACTAAATTCTAATTTTCTCTGTGATTTATACTCAGAGTTGGAATTTGGAGGTAACAACCCACCCTATGACTTTAATTGTGGGAAAATTTACGCCTCATTAACAATAATAGCAGAAAAACCGAAAACTGTGACGCCTTACCTCCGCCTACCCTACCGGAAAAAATCGGAGGGACTAGAACTTTCTCTCCATTTAGCCAGATCCGCCAATCAGCTCAAGTTCCTACAGCTACGCGTTGTAAGCTACATCTGTATCTACATACATACTCCGCAATCGACCATACGGTGCGTGGTGGCTCCCAAACAGAACAAGGCTCTGTACGAGCCCTAATCTCTCTTATCTTTGTGGTCTTTCCGCGAAATGTAAGTTGGCGGCAGTAAAATTGTACTGCTGTCAGCCTCAAATGCTGGTTCTTTAAATTTCCTCAGTAGCGATTCACGAAAAGAACGCCTCCTTACCTCCAGAGACTCCCACCCGAGTTCCTGAAGCATTTCCGTAACACTCGCGTGATGATCAAACCTACCAGCCCGCCTCTGAATTGCTTCTATGTCCTCCCTCAATCCGACCTGATACACATCCCAAACATTCGAGCAGTACTCAAGAATAAGTCGTATTAGTGTTTTATAAGCGGTCTCCTTTACAGACGAACCACATCTTCCCAAAATTCTACCAATGAACCGAAGACGACTATCCGCCTTCCCCACAAATGCCATTACATTCTTGTCCCACTTCATATTGCTCTGGAATGTTAAGCCTAAATATTTAATCGACGTGACTGTGTCAAGCGCTACACTACTAATGGAGAATTCAAACATTACGGTATTCTTTTTCCTATTCATCTGCATTAATTTACATTTATCTATGTTTAGAGTTAGCTGCCATTCTTTACATCAATCACAAATCCTGTCCAAGTCATCTTGTATTCTCCTACAGTCACTCAACGACGACACCTTCCCGCACACCACAGCATCATCAGCCAATAGCCGCACATTGCTGTCCACCCTATCCAAAAGACCATTTATGTAGTGAAACGTCCCCTTAGAAAAATTTATGAATTACTGTGCTGATAAACCTCTTACATTATTTGATTTTCAAACAGCTGAGCAGAACTGAACGTACTCAGACATTTCGCTCTTTACCTATTCTGATCAACACTAAACTGAAACACAATATTTTTAGCGCAACGCAATCTGACTTTCAGTAATCCCTAGAAAAGAATGGCCCTGACTAACATTAACCTATACCTTTCGCAAATCACTTACCTCACAAAAATCTTCGTTACTCGAACTACTGCAATACAGCGAGCGCCACTACTGCCAGCTAAATAAAAGATTCAAATTACTGAAGGCACTAAATACTGTAGTCATAGTTAGCAAATGAAAGATTTTGACAGAGAACAAACAACGTATTTACCTTAATAGTGTTCAAAAGTCATAATATACACTCCTGGAAATTGAAATAAGAACACCGTGAATTCATTGTCCCAGGAAGGGGAAATTTTATTGACACATTCCTGGGGTCAGATACATCACATGATCACACTGACAGAACCACAGGCACATAGACACAGGCAACAGAGCATGCACAATGTCGGCACTAGTACAGTGTATATCCACCTTTCGCAGCAATGCAGGCTGCTATTCTCCCATGGAGACGATCGTAGAGATGCTGGATGTAGTCCTGTGGAACGGCTTGCCATGCCATTTCCACCTGGCGCCTCAGTTGGACCAGCGTTCGTGCTGGACGTGCAGACCGCGTGAGACGACGCTTCATCCAGTCCCAAACATGCTCAATGGGGGACAGATCCGGAGATCTTGCTGGCCAGGGTAGTTGACTTACACCTTCTAGAGCACGTTGGGTGGCACGGGATACATGCGGACGTGCATTGTCCTGTTGGAACAGCAAGTTCCCTTGCCGGTCTAGGAATGGTAGAACAATGGGTTCGATGACGGTTTGGATGTACCGTGCACTATTCAGTGTCCCCTCGACGATCACCAGTGGTGTACGGCCAGTGTAGGAGATCGCTCCCCACACCATGATGCCGGGTGTTGGCCCTGTGTGCCTCGGTCGTATGCAGTCCTGATCGTGGCGCTCACCTGCACGGCGCCAAACACGCATACGACCATCATTGGCACCAAGGCAGAAGCGACTCTCATGGCTGAAGACGACACGTCTCCATTCGTCCCTCCATTCACGCCTGTCGCGACACCACTGGAGGCGGGCTGCACGATGTTGGAGCGTGAGCGGAAGACGCCCTAACGGTGTGCGGGACCGTAGCCCAGCTTCATGGAGACGGTTGCGAATGGTCCTCGCCGATACCCCAGGAGCAACAGTGTCCCTAATTTGCTGGGAAGTGGCGGTGCGGTCCCCTACGGCACTGCGTAGGATCCTACGGTCTTGGCGTGCATCCGTGCGTCGCTGTGGTCCGGTCCCAGGTCGACGGGCTCGTGCACCGTCCGCCGACCACTGGCGACAACATCGATGTACTGTGGAGACCTCACGCCCCACGTGTTGAGCAATTCGGCGGT
The DNA here is from genome assembly GCF_023864345.2 of Schistocerca serialis cubense. Lineage (NCBI taxonomy): Eukaryota > Metazoa > Arthropoda > Insecta > Orthoptera > Acrididae > Schistocerca > Schistocerca serialis. The sequence continues at coordinate 1,139,341,419 of NC_064639.1, read as the reverse complement.
ACGTCCACCCGGCCTCCCGCATGCCCACTATATGCCCTCGCTCAAAGTCCGTCAACTGCACATACGGTTCACGTCCACGCTATCGCGGCATGCTACCAGTGTTAAAGACTGCGATGGAGCTCCGTATGCGACGGCAAACTGGCTGACACTGACGGCGGCGGTGCACAAATGCTGCGCAGCTAGCGCCATTCGACGGCCAACACCGCGGTTCCTGGTGTGTCCGCTGTGCCGTGCGTGTGATCATTGCTTGTACAGCCCTCTCCCAGTGTCCGGAGCAAGTATGGTGGGTCTGACACACCGGTGTCAATGTGTTCTTTTTTCCATTTCCAGGAGTGTATATTTCAGTTCATGACATCCAGTCTTGCAAATTTACTCTCTCTGATGGACACACGTCCAGATCATCCGCTCTCAAAACTCCGCCATCTCACTCCCCATAGCCACCACTGCTGGCGGCTCACCTCCAACTGCGCAACGCTACGCGCTGTTAACAGACAACTGCACAACACTACAATAGCATATACTCCAACAACGCAAACCAGCCACTGCCTGCACACGGCACACTCAGTAATTTTCATACAGAGCGCTAATTGGCGTTACCAACATAAAAACCTATAGAGCGCTACATGGCGTTACCAACAAAAAAACCTAAACAGCTTTCTTGCAGTAGATAGAAAACAGCGGACCTACTACACTTCCCTGGAGCACTGCAGATGATACCCTCACCTCCGATGAACACTCACCATCGAGGACAACGTACTGGGTTATATTACTTAATAAGTCTTCGAACCACTCACATATTTGGGAACCAATCCCATATGCTCGTACCTCAGTTAGGAGTCTGCAGTGGGGCACCGAGTCAATCGCTTCCCGGAAGTCTAGGAATATGGCATCCGTTCAAATGATTCAAATGGCTCTGAGCACAATGCGACTTAACTTCTGAGGTCATCAGTCGCCTAGAACTTAGAACTAATGAAACCTAACTAAGCTAAGGACATCACACACATCCATGCCCGAGGCAGGATTCGAACCTACAACCGTAGCGGTCGCTCGGTTCCAGACTGTAGCGCCCAGAACCGCACGGCCACTCCGGTCGGCTATGGCATCCGTCCATGGTTCGCAAGATATCATGTGAAAAAAGGGCGAGTTGTGTTTCTCAGGAGCGATGCTTTCTGAAGCAGTGCTGATGCTTGGACAGCAACTTCTCCGCCTCAAGGAAATTCATCATATTCGAACTGAGAATATGTTCGAGAATCCTGCAACAAACCGATGTTAAGGATATTGGTCTGTAATTTTGAGGATCCGTCCTTCTACCCTTCTTATACAGGGTGTTACAGAAAGGTACGGCCGAACTTTCAGGAAACATTCCTCACACATAAAGAAAGAAAATATGTAATGTGGACATGTGTTCGGAAACGCTTACTTTCCATGTTGGAGCTCATTTTATTACTTCTCTTCAAATCACATTAATCATGCAATGGAAACACACAGCAACAGAACGTACCAGCGTGACTTCAAACACTTTGTTACAGGAAATGTTCAAAATGTCCTCCGTTAGCGAGGATACATGCATCCACCCTCCGTCGCATGGAATCCCTGATGCGCTGATTCAACGCTGGAGAATGGCGTATTGTATCACAGCCGTCTGCAATACGAGCACGAGGAGTCTCTACATTTGGTACCGGGGTTGCGTAGACAAGAGCTTTCAAATGCCCCCATAAATGAAAGTCAAGAGGGTTGAGGTCAGGAGAGCGTGGAGGCCATGGAATTGGTCCGCCTCTACCAATCAATCAGTCAACGAATCTGTTGTTGAGAAGCGTACGAACACTTCGACTGAAATGTGCAGGAGCTCCATCGTGCATGAACCACATGTTGTGACGTACTTGTAAAGGCACATGTTCTAGCAGCACAGGTAGAGTATCCCGTATGAAATCATGATAACGTGCACCATTGAGCGTAGGTGGAAGAACATGAGGCCCAATCAAGACATCACCAACAATGCCTGCCTACCGTCAGCCCACACATGTTGATTGTGAAAATTTACAATTTGATCACGTTGGAATGAAGCCTCATCCGTAAAGAGAACATCTGCACTGAAATGAGGATTGACACATTGTCGGATGAACCATTCGCAGAAGTGTACCCGTGGAGGCCAATCAGCTGCTGATAGTGCCCGCACACGCTGTACATGGTACGGAAGCAACTGATTTTCCCGTAGCACTCTCCATACAGTGACGTGGTCAACGTTACCTTGTACAGCAGTAACTTCTCTGACGCTGACATTAGAGTTATCGTCAACTGCACGAAGAATTGCCTCGTCCATTGATGTGTCCTCGTCGTTGTACGAGGGCAGTTAAATAAGTAATGCAACACATTTTTTTTCTCGGCCAATTTTGGTTGAAAAAACCGGAAATTTCTTGTGGAATATTTTCAAACATTCCCGCTTTGTCTCGTATAGTTTCATTGACTTCCGACAGGTGGCAGCGCTGTACGGAGCTGTTAAAATGGCGTCTGTAACGGGTGTGCGTTGCAAACAACGGGCAGTGATCGAGTTTCTTTTGGCGGAAAACCAGGGCATCTCAGATATTCATAGGCGCTTGCAGAATGTCTACGGTGATCTGGCAGTGAGCAAAAGCACGGTGAGTCGTTGGGCAAAGCGTGTGTCATCATCGCCGCAAGGTCAAGCAAGACTGTCTGATCTCCCGCGTGCGGGCCGGCCATGCACAGCTGTGACTCCTGCAATGGCGGAGCGTGCGAACACACTCGTTCGAGTTGACCGACGGATCACCATCAAACAACTCGGTGCTCAACTTGACATCTCTGTTGGTAGTGCTGTCACAATTGTTCACCAGTTGGGATGTTCAAAGGTTTGTTCCCGCTGGGCAAAGGAGAACCATCTGTGCGGAATTGCTTGCTCGTCATGTCGCTGAGGGTGACAATTTCTTGTCAAAGATTGTTACAGGCGATGAAACATGGGTTCATCACTTCGAACCTGAAACAATCAATGGAGTGGCGCCACACCCACTCCCCTACCAAGAAAAAGTTTAAAGCCATACCCTCAGCCGGTAAAGTCATGGTTACAGTCTTCAGGGACGCTGAAGGGGTTATTCTGTTCGATGTCCTTCCCCATGGTCAAACGATCAACTCTGAAGTGTATTGTGCTACTCTTCAGAAATTGAAGAAACGACTTCAGCGTGTTCGTAGGCACAAAAATCTGAACGAACTTCTCCTTCTTCATGACAACGCAAGACCTCACACAAGTCTTCGCACCCGAGAGGAGCTCACAAAACTTCAGTGGACTGTTCTTCCTCATGCACCCTACAGCCCCGATCTCGCACCGTCGGATTTCCATGTGTTTGGCCCAATGAAGGACGCAATCCGTGGGAGGCACTACGCGGATGATGAAGAAGTTATTGATGCAGTACGACGTTGGCTCCGACATCGACCAGTGGAATGGTACCGTGCAGGCATACAGGCCCTCATTTCAAGGTGGCGTAAGGCCGTAGCATTGAATGGAGATTACGTTGAAAAATAGTGTTGTGTAGCTAAAAGATTGGGGGATAACCTGGTGTATTTCAATTCTGCATAAAACAACCCCTGTTTCAGAAAAAAAAAATGTGTTGCGTTACTTATTGAACTGCCCTCGTAGTTCGCTGGTAAACGGAAATCGATGTTTTTGGATACATCAGTGAATTAGTGGCGGCCGCGGAGTGTGAGTCGAAGGGACACGGAGGCGGTGCTGGGTCCCCCGCTGGCGTCGCGGCAGCGGTCTCTGAGCTGCCAGCCGCAGACGCAGCTGCAGCCACAGTGCAGGAAGCGGCTGCTGCTGACGAAGCCCGCCCCTTCCTGTGCGTGGTCACGCCCGAAATTACTCCCGCTGCCGCCCCCTGAAAGCGCTCTCCTTCCCCTTCATTTAGTTCACCCTTTACGTTCCAGCAATATAAAAGTGCTCGGGAGGGGAAGCAAGGAGAAAGTGTTGGGGGGGGGGGGGGGGGGAGGGGGCAGTCCCAGGTCTGAGTTAATGCTGAGGCTACTGAAAAATGTGCTGCGTTGTATTCACCGGGGAAAAAAAAATAAAATGCCTTCTAACCAGTTTAATTTTTTGCATTCCTCTTTTTATATCCTCATTGTGGCAGAATTACGCAGATTACTTAAACTTGATGAATTGTCTGTCCTTCATAGCATGTTCACCCGAGGAAGAAAACGTCCCAATATACACGTACCACATCCTCGCACGTGATAATGGCGGGAAAATAAATCTCTAGCATTCGTTTTCCTCAAATGATTCAGCAGAATCACGGAAAACCTAAACTAGGGTTGCCGGACTTGAACCCTGTCTCTCCTGAAAGTGTCCCCAGTTCAAATGGTTCAAATGGCTCTGAGCACTATGGGACTCAACTGCTGAGGTCATTAGTCCCCTAGAACTTAGAACTAGTTAAACCTAACTAACCTAAGGACATCACAAACATCCATGCCCGAGGCAGGATTCGAACCTGCGACCGTAGAGGTCTTGCGGTTCCAGACTGCAGCGCCTTTAACCGCACGGCCACTTCGGCCGGCGTGTCCCCAGTGTACTATGTTTAGGCCTCCTCTGTAATCAGTGGTAAGGGACATTCAATAAGAAACATTTACTGTGCGTGAAACGTGTTAAGTGTTGTGCTTTATTCGTATTAGTTCATAGTTCCACGATAATCCGAGAAATGGAGGCTCTACCTCTAACTTAAGGTTACTGCTAGTAACAACTTCATCAGGGTGTGTGCATACCAACAGTCGTAAGTTTCAGGAACAAAAGTGGCTGTAGTACTAATTCGTTTGTGTTTCTGTCAGAAAAGGCTTTCCAGGGACTATTTGTGCGTATCTGAGGACGATATGGGTAGCTACAACTAAAATAAAAATCCTCAATATACCGGGTGATCAAAAAGTTAGTATAAATTTGAAAACTGAATAAATCGCCGAATAATGTAGATAGAGAGGTACAAATTGACACACGTGCTTGCAATGACATGGGGTTTTATTAGAACCAAAAAAATACAAAAGTTCAAAAAATGTGCGACAGATGAGAATAGCAATAATTAGCATAACAAAGTAAGACAAAGCAAAGATGATGTTCCTTACAGGAAATGCTAAATATGTCCACCATCATTCCTCAACAATGGCTGTAATCGAGAAATAATGTTGTGAACAGCACCGTAAAGCATGTCCGGAGTTATGATGAGGCATTGGCGTCGGATGTTGTCTTTCAGCATCCCTAGAGATGTTGGTCGATCACGATACACATGCGCCTTCAGGTAACCCCAAAGCCAATAATCGCACGGACTGAGGTCTGGGGACCTGGGAGGCCAAGCATGACGAAAGTGGCGGCTGAGCACACGATCATCACCAAACGATGCGCGCAAGACATCTTTCACGCGTCTAGCAATATGAGGTGTTTTTTTTTGTTCTAATAAAACCCCATGTCATTCCAAGCATGTGTGTCAATTTCTACCTCTCTATCTACATTATTCCGTGGTTTATAAAGTTTTCAAATTTATACTGACTTTTTGATCAACCGGTATACTGCTGAACACAAATGTGCTTCAAACATTTTTTCTGAACACTAGTTTGTGAACGTATGATTAAGTAATTAACAATGTTAACTTGTACCACAGTTTATAAGCACACTGGTGTCCAAAATTAAAGCAACAAACGGAAATTTTGCAGTGTTGCGTTTATTTTGCCACAAAACAGTATAAACAAGTGACAGTAAAGTAGATACAATGTAAAGGGTAAGAGCCTAATCAACTGCAACAAGCATAATGGTAGACAAAAATTTTCTTAGTTTTTTTTATATATGATGGTAGTATCTGTTCCCGAAAGAACAGTTACCGTGGATGACCATGCAGCTTTGCTAGAAATGAAACGATAATTAATTGGACACCCTAGCAAACAGGCGTTGATGTACTTCATTGGGGACGTGTTGAAAATGTGTGCCCCGCCCGGGACTCGAACCCGGGATCTCCTCTTACGAGTAATGAGAATGATGGGCAAACATCTATTAGGCGCACTACGAATGTAGTGGTGTGGACATGTTGGGAATGTGGATCTCACGGGGAACGTGCAAGGGATAAGTCCCTGCAGGCGCGCTATCCTTTGTGCCCGCGGTGGCTCAGATGGATAGAGCGTCTGCCATGTAAGCAGGAGATCCCGGGTTCGAGTGCCGGTCGGGGCACATATTTTCAACACTTCCCCAATGAAGTACATGAACGCCTGTTTGCAGCTAGGGTGTCCATTTAATTATCGTTTCATTTTTTTAACGGATTTCTACACGCACTCTGACAACTGGTTAATGTGCTCAGCATGGGTTGTGACGACCTCTGGTACCAATATAGGCCTGACAACGACGGGGCATTCTATGAATGATGTCAGCACGATCATGTTGAAGCAGAACGCCCATTCTTCCTGCAGAGCTGGAGAATGATTGGTGGATGCTGATGTGATGCAACCCGTCTCCCTAGTGCATCACAGACATGTTCAATGGGATTCAAATCGGGAGAGCGAGCAGGCCACGCCATATGTGCAGCATCTTCCATTCCCAAGAAAACATCAACCACGCGTGCCGTATGAGATCAGCATTATCGTCCAGCGATACGAAATCTGGGCCCACAGCACCTCTCAACAACCGTGCGTGAAGTCCCAAGACCTCTTCACGGTACCTGACAGCAGATGTATCTCGCTGATTCACTCGTACAATTTCATGAAGAGGTGTTCGAGTGGTCAACATAATCCCTGGCCACACCATTAGGGATCCTCCTCTATATCACTCTCTTTCCGCAATGTTTGTGTCCCGAAGCCGTGTTCCATGTGCCCTCGGGATACGAATCTCCAGACCAAAGGAGAACTCATCTGTGAAAAGTACATTGGCCCACTTTTCGACCACGCAGATGGCTCCACTTTAGACGTTCCCTTCAGGGTGAAGATGCGCAGAGGTAAGCAAACAGCAGGTCTCCAACAATAAAAGCCACTGTGCTGAAGCCTTCTGTACACCGTTCACTGCGAGATCACATGTCAGTTGCAGTGCAGTAGTAGGGCGATACCGTCGCGCCATTACATCCACTCTTCATGATGTCACACGTGGCCGGCCCTGTCCTGGTCTCCAGAACGCAGTTTCGGTCTCTGTAAATTGCCGCCTCATTCTAGAAACAACAGGGCGATTCACATTAAGCCATCGGGCTATATCAGTTTGCGACTCTCCTGCTTCCATTCTTCCTATGGTCCTTGAAAGCAGAGAGTCTGTAGAGTCTCCTATGTACGAGGTGCATTCAAGTTCAGAGGCCTCCGATTTTTTTTCTAATTTACTCACCCGAAATCGGTGAAACTGGCGTTACTTCTCGACGTAATCGCCCTGCAGACGTACACATTTTGCACAACGCTGACGCCATGATTCCATGGCAGCGGCGAAGGCTTCTTTAGGAGTCTGTTTTGACCACTGGAAAATCGCTGAGGCAATAGCAGCACGGCTGGTGAATGTGCGGCCACGGAGAGTGTCTTTCATTGCTGGAAAAAGCCAAAAGTCACTAGGAGCCAGGTCAGGTGAGTAGGAAGCATGAGGAATCACTACAAAGTTGTTATCACGAAGAAACTGTTGCGTAACGTTAACTCGATGTGCGGGTGCGTTGTCTTGGTGAAACAGCATACGCGCAGCTCTTCCCGGACGTTTTTGTTGCAGTGCAGGAAGGAATTTGTTCTTCAAAACATTTTCGTAGGATGCACCTGTTACCATAGTGCCCTTTGGAACGCAATGGGTAAGGATTACGCCCTCGCTGTCCCAGAACATGGACACCATCATTTTTTTGGTGGCGGTGAATCTGTGTGCTTCCATTGAGCTGACTGGCGCTTTGTTTCTGGATTGAAAAATGGCATCCACGTCTCATCCATTGTCACAACCGACGAAAAGAATGTCCCATTCATGCTGTCGTTGCGCGTCAACATTGCTTGGCAACATGCGACACGGGCAGCCATGTGGTCGTCCGTCAGCATTCGTGGCACCCACCTGGATGACACTTTTCGCATTTTCAGGTCGTCATGCAGGATTGTGTGCACAGAACCCACAGAAATGCCAACTCTGGAGGCGAGCTGTTCAACAGTCATTCGGCGATCCCCCAAAACAATTCTCTCCACTTTCTCGATCATGTCGTCAGACCGGCTTGTGCGAGCCCGAGGTTGTTTCGGTTTGTTGTCACACGATGTTCTGCCTTCATTAAACTGTTGCACCCACGAACGCACTTTCGACACATCCATAACTCCATCACCACATGTCTCCTTCAACTGTCGATGAATTTCAATTGGTTTCACACCACGCAAATTCAGAAAACGAATGATTGCACGCTGTTCAAGTAAGGAAAACGTCGCCATTTTAAGTATTTACAACAGTTCTCATTCTCGCCGCTGGCGGTAAAATTCCATCTGCCGTACGGTGCTGCCATCTCTGGGACGTATTGACAATGAACGCGGCCTCATTTTAAAACAATGCGAACGTTTCTATCTCTTTCCAGTCCAGAGAAAAAAAATCGGAGGCCTTAGAACTTGAATGCACCTCGTACCATACTGCACCGTCTTTGAGTATATACACAGCGATTGTGGATGTGGGACTACCCTGCAAACACTGCCCTGCTTGATAGGTGAACTGGAGTCGTAGCTGACGTGGTCATATGCTTGCTAAAATTGGTTTTATTTTGTGCTGAAATATATAGGGTGACCCAAAAGTCCGTTCACATTTCAAAATGCACCAGTTCACAGAATAATGTAGGTTGAGAGGTAAAAATTTGAACTCATGCCTGAAATAACGTAAGGTTTGGGAAATTTGGGCCGTCCGCTGTGGCTGAGTGGTTCTAGGTGCTTCAACCTGTTACGGTAGCAGGGTCGAATCCTGCCTCGGGCATGGATCTGTGTGATATCTTTAGGTTAGTTAGGTTTAAGGAGTTCTAAGTCTAGGGGACTGATGACCTCAGATGTTAAGTCGTATTGTACTTAGAACCATTTGAACCATAATTTTGGAAATTTGTAGTAAGGTGTTATGGGACCAAACTGCTGAGGTCATCGGTCGCTAAGCTTACGCACTACTTAATCTAACTTAAACTAACTTACGCTACACCCATGCCCGAGGGAGGACTCGAACCTCCGACGGAGGGAGCCGCGCGGACCGTGGCAGGGCGCCCAAGACCGCGCGGCTACCCCGCGTGGCCCGTGAGGTTTTATCGAAACGAAAAACGAGTGAAAAATCCGGCTAACAGATGGCGCTGGACAGCACCATGACAGCGACATCGAGTGAGAGTCGTGTATAAAATGTGGTGTAGTCAAAGAGGGAGTCAGATCCGCCAGAAGTCGCTGCATGTTGATTTTACAGGAAATAGCACTGTTAGTGAAGCTTTACTATCAGAATGGAGAATCCGCTATTGGAGCTTTATGATCCTATCGCCATAAGAAGGGTATTCGAAAGGGTAAATGTCCTGTTACTGACTCTGTGAAGTAAATGATCACGAAGTTCGAAGTCACGGGTTGACTAGACGGTCGGCCCCGTAATGGGTGAGACAGAAGTCTACGGTTCAGGAAGAAATGGATACTTCAGCGGGTTCATCTCCGCACGGTGAAGTCAGCGCTCGTGAAGTCGCGCGTCAGACCGCCATTCCATGCACTAGTGTTTGAGAGCACTAAGGCGTACACTCCAACGCTAGTCGTACGAAAGCCAGCGTCATCATGGACTCTTAGACACCGATTTTATGATGCTGAGAGCATTTACCTGAGTTGGCACCTCAAAAAAAGAAAGGTGGGGGGGGGGGGGGGGCGGCGTTGGGTTGTCTAATGTGTTGTGGACCGACGAAGCTGATTTCATATTGCGAAGGTCCGTCAACAGCCGCAACTGCAGGCTTTCGGTTACCGAAAATCCTATAACTGATGTGGAAACTCCATTGCGTGATCAGAAAGCCACGATGTGATGTGGATTTTCCACATCAATCCTGAACGAAATGTGGGGTGCTGCCTTTCAAACTGTCAGCGTGAAGGGCGCCAGGTATGCCGATGTTACAGAATCACACCATCCCTTGCCTGGCTGATAAATGCCTGCTGGAAGGTACAATTTTTATGCTGGACGGCGCTCCACCCCCTATCGCTACACGTGTGAAAGATCTCCCGCGCACACCGTTCGATGAGGGTCGCCTGTTGAGCTGCCACGACCGTCATGCTTGGCCTCCCTCTTTCCGAGTCTTCAATCCGTGTGATTAGTGGTTGTGCAGTTACCTGAAGCCGCAAGTCTACCACGATGGTTCAACCTCATTCGGACACTAAAAGACATCTTTGTTATCAAGACCATCGTCTTTGCTAAAAATCAATTTTTATGCCAAGTACTGATTTTGTACCATATGAAGGGCGATCTGTTGGTTTCTTTTTTCAGTAAATCCTCATGTCATTTCAATCATGTTCATGTGCGCCGACTTTGACCTCTCTAACTACATTAGTCCGTGAAGTACTAAACTTTCAAATGTTAACGGACATTTGGGCCACACTGTAAATTAGGCTTTTAGGTTGTCATACTTTATTACTGCACATATCTTTAATGTGAATCTTGATACCAAAAACTGAAACAATTCGGACCATTTATATTCATATTTTTGCGATGTTCCGTGGTAATGTTTCGTTAATTCTCCAAGAAGAAAATAGTGGTAAGTCAATTCTAAATTTTGTCAAGTGCACTCAGATTGCAAGTAAACGATGTTAAATAAGTAATGACGAATTTTTGAGAGGACCATGTTATGCTGAACGTACCATTTGAAAACAATGACAAATGTGTCTAAAAACTTCTCATTCCATGTAGTTCAAATACCTTACGAGATTTTGTTCGAGCTTATGCACAGTTTCTCAAAACAGCCAACGTTTGGGAAGACCTGTAACCAACAGCTGGTGAAACGGAAGCCTGCCATTCTATAAATACACAGTCTAAAAAAATAACCTCTTAATGTCAGAGTGGGGTAAGGAATGTCAAATCGAACAAAACCTTTCAATATTATCGAACATCAAAAATGCACTGTTATGAACGACCATAAAACGAAAACCAATCAGCGATGAGGGAGCAAAATTTGCCTCTTAAGCGACAGTGTTTAGCTGTGTGTAGCAGTGTGGTTTTGAACGACTATTGTCTTTACAAACGAATAGCGGTACGATATTTTCGTCGTAGTTGGGGTTCACGTAGTAAACATCAGATAAAAAGTTCGCTTCTAACGTAACGTAAATCTTTGGCTTTTCAGCTGAAACTTATATCTATAGCTAATTTCATTAGTAACTACACCCCTTAGCATAACAGGGGTAATTTGCAACATGTTAGTTTAAATGTACACACACCCACATTTCTGAGTGACAGACTGTGATCCTATGGCCGTAGCTTCACAGTGGTGCGTTTCTGATATAGAATTATCTGGGAAACTTAGCTCCGTTGTATCTCCCCTATCCTGATCTTCAATTACCAGGTTATTCTTCTCCACCCTGTATAATTGACTCGTTTGCATAATGAAGTAAACCTAAATAAATACGAAAAGCTGTCAAGGGTTCATTTAGGGGGCGGAAATAGCATAACTTTGTGGCTGCCGAAAACAATAGAATTCATGAGAGCCAGTACAAAAATCTCAATTATCGAAGTAAAAAATACTCAAGTGTAATAGTAAAGCAAAAAGTACGCAGACCATATCTACAAAATTTTATTTTCACTGCACATTCTACGAATACATCCTACGAGGTTGAAATTGATGTGCCATTAGAGAAACTTCTCTGCTAACTGCTTTCTAATTTTTACATAACGCTCTTGAGTCTCCACATAATACAATTGTGATAATTCGTATATTTAATGTCTAGTAGAGATACGGATAAAACGTGAAATATGTTCAGTGTGGTACAGTACATTATGCTTAAATCGTTTATTGGCATGCTAGTGACTATCAAGAACAAGAATTAGTTGCCACTAATCATTCCATTTTTTTTTTTTTTGAGAAATTATTCTATTTGGTCATTTAAGTTCTACAACGAACAGTAATTCTGTAGCAGGTAATAATTCTAGTGTGCACTTTATGGTACATGATTTACTTCCCTACTCTTAGGCAGTGATTTCACACAGGTAACATGAAACAGATTCGGCTGAGAAGTTATAAATCTAATTTTATCCATATTTCGCAGCTTCGAACGTGACTTTATTCGATACACAGGAGGTATGAATTAAAAAGCGCCTTCAGTCACAAAGTTTCGTGTTTTATTGAGTACCAGATGCATTTCGGACCCTGTGGGTCCATCATCATGAGTAATTTGTCTCAATATTTATTTTATTTTTTCTCTTGAATGAGGTGAAATCCATATTTCTGTCAAAATATGTGCGAAATAGTGTAAACGATGAACAGTGTAAAGTTACCATATAATCCAAGATAAGCATTTTTAACGTTTTAGCATCAGCAAACATTCTTTATTCCATCGTTCTCGTACATGTAACTTCAATCAAGATGCACGTTTGTATGTACATGTTGATATTTATGCAACTGACCATTTTTTAAATGTTTTATTAAGTTTTCAAAGATTATGTCTCTTGTTTCTTCAGTTGGTACATTTGTAAATAGGTTAGTTACATCAGAAGATGCAAAACTTTGACCTGCAGGAATATTTATATCTTTAATTTTAGTTGCTAATTAATTCGTGTTCTTAATGATTTATCAAATGTAGGGTACTGTTTCAGAATATCGTTCAGTAACTGGGAGACTTTGGAGGCAAGTGGATTTGTAGAATTAACAATGCATGTTAGTGGAATATGGGGTTTATGGGTCTTAGTTTCAGCTTACAGTTTGGAGCTGTGGGATTAATTAAAACTTCATGTTTTTGCTTGTTTTTCTTTGAAGAGGAAATTGCATTATATTAACTATTTTGCTGATTTTGTTTTGGAATTTTATAGTTGGCTCTTATTTGAGCTTTATTGTGTTGTTTTCAGAAAAGAAAGTAAGTGCTTTAGTGAGGCATTCATTTTTGTTCATAACTACTACAGAATAGCTTTTGTCAGCTTTCAGAATCATGGCATTGCTATTATTGAGTTTCATGTTTGTGCTATTTACTAGCTTTCTCTCTAGATAAACTGCTTTGGAGGTTTCATTATGGTTACTTATGTTTTTCTGAATAATTTTATTTATGTTGTGTGCTAAGAATGTCTTTTCAGAATTATTTAGATCAACTAAGCTGATTTTATAATGTGTATGATGAGGTTTGTCAGCTTATTGTTAATCAGAATTTTTCATTGTGTTTTAGCCCTTTGCTGAGCAGATGTTGTTCTATTTCACTGAAGGTGATATCACTTTGGTTAGTGACTCTTTCATAAAACTGTGTTTTCTTGGAGGGTTGGTCGTCCTGTTGCTGATGCCGTTTTAGATGCATTGCTTCTATTTCTTTTGGTACCTGTGTGTGATTTCAGTTTGCATTTTGCTTACAATACAACATACTCATCAGCAGCTTTTAAAAATAAAAATAAAAAGAAGCAGGTGTAACAGTTGCATTCTCAGCTAATAATAAGTTAGGAAACTTTTCGTCCATAACATAAAATCAAGTACGCAAACATACAACAACAGCGGAGTGTACAAAGTATCATGCCCCAATTGTCCTGTCTACTATGTAGGGAAACCAGGCAGAAACTTCAAAAACCGTTTTCAAGAACATCCAAGTGCTTTCAGGCTCAGCCACTTCGAACAACCAGTCATTGCACAACATATGAGGGAAGCGAAACATGTCATCAACAGTCTAGAAATCAATTTGGTAGTGCTACATAATGTAGCCAATGGTACGCCACTAAATCTGTTAGAACAAATGGAGATATACGGGTACCTCCACAAAACCAAAAATCCAGAATCTATGATAAATGAACAAACTGATTTCGCAAGCCAAAGTTATGTCAGTAATTTTAAAGACATATTCTAAAGTTATTTGCCGGATATGTCAATTGTTTAATAATTATATCTGTAGCTTTAAGAATAAATTCATCAGTGACCATATCATGTACAAAAACATCAGGGAAATGTTTACAAACATGTGCATACAAATGCGCATCTTGAATGAAGTATCATGTACGAAGACGATGGAGAAAATAATGTTTCCTGATGCTGAAACGTTAAAAATGCTTATCTTGGATTATGTGGTAAGTTTACACTGTTCATATTTTCCACTATTTCGCACATATTTTGACAGGAATATGCATTTCACCTCATTCAAGAGAAAAAATGAAATAAATATTGAGACAAATTATACATGATGATGGACCCACACGGTCCGAAATGCATCGGCTACTTGATAGAACACGAAAAGTTGTAACTGAAGGAATTTTTTAATTCATACCTCCAGTGTATCGAATACAGTCACGTTTGAAGCTACAAAATATTGATAAAATTCAATAGAATTTGTCCAGCCAGGCCCTGAAAGCAGTATATTCATACAGAAACTGTAAAATAAAACTCATGAAAACCAGAGCTAGTATTAAGTTCACCAATGAATGTCTAGCATGTGATTCTCGTCCTAATTATGTCAAAGCGAAGATCAAAAACATGTCTCTTGCAGCCCAGATTGCTAAAACGAAAGGTGAGATAATGTGGATGAACTCAGAAGTAAAATTTCAGTAAGAAGAAAGAAGATATTATTAAGTGCATTTATAACACATATTTACAATTAGCTGATGCACTACACCCATTAAAACTAAAATCTGCTGAAGATTATGCTGAAAATATTGTAAGCAAAATGCAAACTGTAATCACACACAGGTACAAAAAAAAATGAAAAAGAAAGAAAGAAAAGCCTTAGGAGCCATGCAACTAAAACTGCACCAGCAACAGGACAACCGAACATCCAATAAACACAGTTTTATGAAAGAGTCATTAACCAAACTGACATCACCTTCAGTGAAGAATAAGAACATCTACTCAGGAAAGGGCTAAAACACAATCTAAAACCTAAATTAAGGAACAATAACCTAAAAAAACCTCATCATACACACTAAAAAAGCCTGAAAATAAAATAGTTTAGTGGCGACAAGTGAAATTTTGTGCTGGACCGGTACTCGAACGCGGATATCCCGCTTTACGCAAGCGGTCTCGTAAAGCGCTCGCGCGTAACCGCTCGCATAAAGCGGGATATCCGGGTTCGAGTACCGGTCCAGCACAAACTTTTACAGGTCACCATCAAATTATTACAATGCTCTCATGCGGTTAACGTCAGTATCTCTCTTTCTTCATTTTGGAATAGGATTAGCACAGTATCATGTTGCTGGTAACAAAATGTAGTCTCCTAATCAAACTACGCACAAATATCCCACAACTGGAGCATAATTATAAATGTGGGTTAAACTTTGTGAACAAAACGCATACCAACACTGCCACGGATTATCGACATGACACTTGTATCTACGTCCACATCTGCACACATGTTCCACAAACAACCGCAAGTTGCGCAGCAAAAGGGACACTGTACCACAACTACTCATTTCCTTTCCTCTTCCGCTCGCAAACACAATAATGGAAAAACGAACTGTATATATTGCTCCGTATGAGTCGTAATTTATCGTTTCTTATCTCTGTGGTCCTTAAGTGAAACGTATGTTGGTGGCAGTAGAATAGTTCTGCAGTAAGCTTCAAATATCGGTTATTTCAATTTTCTGAGTAGTGATCCTCGAAAAGAACACATCCGCCTATTAATATCATCTGGCCGCGTGGGATTAGCCAAGCGCTCTGGGACGCTGCAGTCATGCACTGTGCGGCTGGTCCCCGCGGAGTTTCGAGTCCTCCCTCGGACATGGTTATGTGTGTGTTTGTCCTTAGAATAATTTAGGTTAAGTAGTGTGTAAGGTTAGGGACTGATGACCTTAGCAGTTGAGTCCCATAAGATTTCACACATATTTGAACATTTTTAATATCATCTACAGTCCGCCAAGGCAACTTGAGAGGGGAGCTTTACTATGCCTCTACTGGAAATGAGAGCTACCATGTCTCTTCTAGAAATAAGAAGCTTCTACAGATGGAAGGTAGTTCTTCAGAACCATCGTCCGATCACTGGGTGGCCATCCACCAACGCTGCCTACTGTTGTTATTACTTTTCAATATTTTCTCTTGTCTTACTGATTTCGTTACTATTTTTCTTTTATAAACATAATTTTGTAGCTGTACACAAAGAATGTTTTAGCACATACTCTGGATTGGGCACTCATATGAGCACCGTTATAAGACCTTGCTGCTCACAGAATCCCCTCCGCGCCAATGTTCTGGTGTCCTCATAGGTCAGCTTCCGGTGCTCTTTGACCTGCGAACGGTATCAATGGCTCACTCTGCAAAACATACAGAAAACCAACTCGCAGAATCGAAATCCCTAGCATTTTTAATTTATTTTCAATAACCGCACTGGAGGGCTGCAATGGTGTAGTGTACATTGCAATGAAACTTACTGACGCAATATAACTGTTTCTCTGATAGCATGTCAGACCCTGAGCTTTGTATTTCGCTGTCTATAGTACGAAAGCTGATGCAGTTGTTGAGCAGACCATGTACCACCTCTAACCCTCTCCCTTCTTCGTTAAATAAAGTACTGTGCTCCACCCCGTTTCATGGCGGTAAGCTAGGCTGCTATTTAGAAAGTATTACTATCTGCTTATTTCGAAACTTTTTAAACCATCTCGAACACTTGACGACCTACAGCACGGAAAATTACAAAATAAAGTCATATACATTACGGAAACCCCATAGCAGGGGGAAGTCAAAAAAATTCAAATTGCTCTGAGCACTATGGGACTTAACTTCTGAGGTCATCAGTCCCCGAGAACTTAGAACTACTGAAATCTAACTAACCTAAGGACATCACACACATCCATGCCCGAGGCAGGATTCGAACCTGCGACCGTAGCGTTCGCGCGGGTCCATACTGTAGTGCCTAGAACCGCTCGGCCGCCGTGGACGGCCAGGGGAAGTCTTGTAACAATTTTCCGACTCTCTCATCTATGTAATAGAAGTTTAATATATTCTCTTATTCCATACTGAAACGATAGGTTTCACTTTATGTGTGCTGCTGCATTGTTCTTAGATTACACTTACTTGGGAAAAGTAAGTTTTTCCAAATGTGAAAAACTGTACTAGGGTACAATATGTTCATGCACCTAGGAACAAATATGCTATTCGAATTTAAAAGGGTTAAAATCGATAAAATTTTTTGAATTATGTGTTAATAATCTTTTATTTTGTCACTCTACCACACGCCAATAATCAATAAGTGAAATAAAATTAAGGAGAAGTGCACTCATGTTCAGAAAAAACTGAACATCTTGAACAACTAGAGATAGGACGTTTATATTTGCAGGACCGGTACATTACAATGTTCTGTAGAAATGATTGCCCTTTGAAACATGTCAGCCCACGAGTTCAAAGTTAACATCTATATCTTAATGCAACACGATCTATCGGTTAAATGTGCCTGCTGCTCTTGTTGTCGCTACAAACCGAAGGTAATGGATCAGTCCAAGTTGAGTAGACGTGCATGATGCCTTGTAGACAATGCGCAAACCTTACCGTCAAATGAATGAATTTGAAAGAGGACGCATTATTGGCATAAGAGAAGTGAAGCATCCATTCGGGAAATTGCTGCTTGTGTGGGACGAAGTGTTTCGGCAGCGCAACAGGTGTCTGCAGAATGGTTCATCGAAGGCCATAGAACATGACGTGATGGATTACGTCGCACCACCCAGACCACCTCCCGGAATGATCGACACCTCATCCGAATGGCATTAAAGGACAGATCTGCCTTCTCCTCTGCTCTGGCGCAACAGTAAACAGTGTAACACATCGTACACTGTCAGGGGTGGGAGACTGTCGCCGTTTATTACGGCGTGGGTTAAGTACGCCTTGTCAACTTCTCCGCCTACCTTTGGTGAATGTGCATAAACATGTTAGACGGCAGTGGTGTACGGAACGGCGTCACTGGGGGCAGGAATGGCATCGGATAGTGTTTTTGGACGACTCTAGGTTCTGTTTGTTTGAAAATGGTGGCCGCATCTTGGTCCGCCGCAGACAGGGGGAACGGCATCACAGGTACTGGATTCGCACAAGACATGCAGCATAAACTCAAGCTTTATGTTACGGGGTGTGTACAACAAGAAATCACAGTTGTTGCATGTCCAGGGCACTGTAACCAGTGTGACCTACTTGAATTTTATCCTGCGATCCTTATCCATATCCTTTCTCCACAACACCTCCGACTCCATTTTCAGCGAGACAATGTACGACCACATTTTCATTCGCTTATGTCGTCTGGTATTATATTTTGGGGTATCTCTTCCCACTCCAAAATGATATTTTTGGCTCGGAGTCCGCTGCTCGTGGTCGTGCGGCAGCGTTCTCGGTTCCCACGCCCGGGTTCCCAGGTTCGATTCCCGGCGGGGTCAGGGATTTTCTCTGCCTCGTGATGACTGGGTGTTGTGTGCTGTCCTTAGATTAGTTAGGATTAAGTAGTTGTAAGTTCTAGGGGACTGATGACCATAGATGTTAAGTCCCATAGTGCTCAGAGCCATTTTTTGGCTCGGAAACAGGTGGTTCGGGCAATAAATGGTGTAAGTTCGCGAACCTCTTGTCGATCGCTGTTCATGGGTCTGGGTATGTTGAATTGGCCTCTGAATGTATAAGTTCCTTACTGTCATTTCTTGTTAAAAATATTAGCTTATTCTAAGAAGAAGCAGCTTTCACTCAGTTAATACTCGGCACAAATGAAACCTGCATTTGGATCGGACTTCCTTAACTCTTGTGCAGAAAGGTGTGCTGTATACTGCTTCATCCATTTTCAATAAGCTACCACTCGAATTCAAAGATCTTAGCAGTAACCACGCGCTTTCAAATCGCGACTGAAGAGTTTCCTCATTCTGTCGAGCAGTTCCTTCAAAAATTAAGCTAACTCTTGTTGTATTGTTGATTGCGTGTACTTATTGTTGTTGTTGTGGTCTTCAGTCCTGAGACTGGTTTGATGCAGCTCTCCATGCTACTCTATCCTGTGCGAGCTTCTTCATCTCTCAGTACCTACTGCAGCCTACATCCTTTTGAATCTGTTTAGTGTATCCATCTCTTGGTCTCCCTCTACGATTTTTACCCTCCACGCTGCCCTCCAATACTAAATTGGTGATCCCTTGATGCATCATGCTAAGCTATTTATCGTCCACGTTTCACTTCCGCACATGGCTACACTCCATAGAAATACTTTGAGAAACGACTTCCGGACACTTAAATCAATACTCGATGTTAACAAATTTAATCATACAGTAAAGCTGCATGCCCTCCGGAAAAAATTGCGGCTGTAGTTTCCCCTTGCTTTCAGCCGTTCGCAGTACCAGAACAGCAAGGCCATTTTGGTTAGTGTTACAAGGCCAGATCAGTCAATCATCCAGACTGTTGCCCCTGCAACTACTGAAAAGGCTGCTGCCCCTCTTCAGGAACCACACGTTTGTCTGGCCTCTCAACAGATACCCCTCCGTTGTGGTTGCACCTACGGTACGGCTATCTGTATCGTTGAGGCACGCAAACCTCCCCACCAACGGCAAGGTCCATGGTTCATGGGGGGTACTTAAACTTATGGACTGACTTTTTTCGGGTTCATAAACATTTTATTTTTATCTCTTATTATTTTTATGCTGTAATTTCATGTACAGACACGTTTCATGACCTTAGAGATTTCCGCTTTGGTCCTACGGAACTTGACGTGTAAACAAAACAAAAAAAGGAAACAAACGTACCTTCTTGGTGTCAGAAGAAGGATGTCTGCATTTTGCGCTGGCCCGCTTGATTACTAGACTTATCGACAGTCGAATATGTGTGGGATATAGTGAAACGAGGGATGCAGCGCTATGAGCCAGTGGGAAACATCACAGATGATCTTTGGCACCAGGTGAATGCAGCGTGAATGGCTACACCGCAGGACACCATTCGCGCCTTATACGTGTCGATGCCATCACACATGGAGCAAATTATCAGGGTCCATGGTGGACTCTGTGGCTAGTAGGCAACACGACACATGCTGGGCCGAGATGACTGAAATGCTAGTCGTTTCTGCAGAACATAGCAATGTACATGTCCTGTGAATATAAACTCCCTATCTCTAGTAGTTCAAGGTTTTCTTTTTTTCTGAACATGAGTGTATTATAGAAAACTAAATACAGTTTAAAGCTGCTTTGAAATAAACTATTTTCAACACAAGGAAGTTACTGAAACGTTAAGGAAACTAATTTCATTTCCAAATGTCTTATGTTACACGGCAGAAGGCCTTCCATTTCAAGACACAAGATGGTGCACGACCGACCAACTATGGGTTAATAGTACACCCTTTATGTAACTGGCTCAAAATTATACAGAATTTTGCCCACTATAACGCTCTATAACTGAAGACGTAACAGTACTCTCCAAATAGTTTCAGTATACTACACAGCGCTTAAGTAGAATTCATAATATTTTCCGACGCTGCGCTAACGACAATCTCACGTCTCACAGCAACAAAACTTATATTTACAGATGAATGGCAGTGACAGCTATTCAGGTAGGTACAACATTATATTTTAAGCGTGTTTCTAGTCAATTTTATTCGTCCAACACGGGAAACTTCCTTTGTTAAGTCCGGTGTTAGAGTGCCCTGAAGCTGTGAAGTAATTTTTGAGACAGTCATTGGAATGACCTTGATGTCTAACATATATTTGCTGAAAAATGAAGTCACAACTACAAAAATTTTTAAAGTATTTAAAAACTATTTCGAGACAGCTGAATACTTTTGATGCATTTCCAGAAAGGAAGAGTGCAAGGAAGGAGTGCTGGTTATCGACAATTATTTGATGCGTCGGTCGAATTCTAACAGCTCCTTTCATTGATTATGATTCTATATGGCTGACCTTCTTCAATAATTGCAGCACACTTCATTATCTATTATGAACATCTTTCTATTAGGTCTCTTTCTTGTCTGTCTGTCTGTTCAGAACAAATTTTGCAATTGATACTATCTTCCTGATGAGCTAAAGTCTTCTAAATGTGTAAGTTTATACACGTCGCATATTAAAAAATATTTCACAAATTTGTGTTTAAACAGCTGCAGTGAACTTCTATTACCTTGTTGTAAAACCTTGTCCGTTACATACCACTGACGTGGATTGCTACGGCATCAGTTAACAGCACTGAACGGAAGGTATCTGCAAGTGGGACACAGATTTCTGTCAGATTTCAGTTAGTTCCTCAGTCCTTCCAGAACGTGTCGCATCTGTCGTCCGCCGTTTAACTATACTTGTTTCTTCATCTGCTCTCCTTTCGTCTGAAAATCTTCATAAGAAAATCAATTTCGTTACTTTTTCAACAGACACGCTTCATTTCTTTCTAGATCTGCTTTCACAATCTCTGAGCGTTTCATAAGCTGAATGTTCAATTACAAGATGGCCAATACGTTCCACCATGAAACCATTAGTCAATCTCAAACAGCACTCTTTATTTACTTGTAATTGCTCCAAAACAACTTCGTTTAAATTCTTCCTCGCGGTAGTAATTCTCCGAGCACAGTACTCCACTCGTTTTCCAGTATACTTTCACCATTATTTAAACCGCACTTTCCCGAACACTTCTTCGATTGATTACGCAAATATAAATTTTGTCGTAAAGAGCATTTATATATATGACTACATTTTACATTATTACATAAAATATGAATTTATTTGTAAACAGAATTTCAAATATTCAAACATGCAGTACTGTGCAAAACTTAAGGACGAAAGTTGAGACGTCCCCTTAGAAAAGTTATAAATGACTGTGCTTAAACTGACACACAATATTTTTAGCGCAACGCAATCTGACTTTGAAAAATCCCTACAAAAGAATGGCCCTGACTAACAATAAGCTGTACCTTTAAAGAATCACTTACCTCACAGAAATCTTCGTTACTCAAACTACTGCAATACAGCGTATGCCAATATTGCCAGCTGAATAGAAGATTCTACTGAAGGCAGTAACTACTGACAGGCATAGTTAGCAAATGAAAGATTTTGATAAAGAACAAACAATGTATTTACCTTAACAGTGTTCAAAAGTCATAATATATATATGTCAGTTCATGACATCCAGTCTTACAAATTTACTGTCTCTGATGGACACACGTCCAGATCATCCGCTTTCAAAACTCCACCATCTCTCTCCCCACATCCACCACTGCTGGCGGCTCACCTCCAGCTGCGCAACGCTACGCGCTCTTCACATCCAGCTGCCCAACACTACAATGGCGAATATTGCAACAATGCCGAGCAGCCTCAGACTGCACACAGCACAGTCAGTGATTTTCATACAGAGCGCTACGTGACGTTACCAACATACAAACCTAAACAGCCTACTTAAAAAGTATCTTTGGCAAAATGTGTCACTGACAACTAACAAAGCTCGACGAACCATACAAATGTTCAAATGTGTGTGAAATCTTATGGGACGTAACTGCTAAGGTCATCAGTCCCTAAACTTACGCACTACTTAACCTAAATTATCCTAAGGACAAACGCACACACCCATGCCCGAAGGAGGGCTCGAACCTCCGCCGGGACCACCCGCACAGCCCATGACTGCAGGCAGCGCCTTAAACCGCTCGGCTACGAACCATACACTGAAAGAACTGTTACAGTATACTACAGAAGTTAGCTGAAATAAGTACGCAACGAGACGAACAGAAATGATACTTTTCGTCAAAGACAATAATTCCATTGATTCATAATGGTCCCCTGCACGTCACAAACGGCGGAACATGGTTCTTAATAGTGTATATGGTCCTAACGGACTACAATGCATACTCCGTAGCGTGCTCCCATTCTGGCCATGAGATTAATGAGCTTGACAACTGCTGGAGAGTCGTTGGCGCTTGGTAACGTACCGCAATATGCCTTTCAAACATATCCCATACGTGGTCGGTGAGACAAACACCGATGAGCCAAAACATTTTGACCCAAGTGCTTAGTAGCTTGTTTGTCCATCTTCGGGACGAAATAAATGGTTTAAATGGCTCTGAGCACTATGGGACTTAACATCTGAGGTCATCAGTCCCCTAGAACTTAGAACTATTTAAACCTAACTAACCTAACGACGTAACACACATCCATGCCTGAGGCAGGATTCAAACCTGCGACCGTAGCGGTGGCGCGGTTAAAGACTAAAGCGCGTAGAACCGCTCGGTCACACCGCCCGGCACGAAATAAATCAATGATTCTGCGTATCAAGGATCCGAAAGTTTCGTGGTAGGTTTGTGGAGGCATTAGATGTCTACGCACAAGTCATGTAACTCACGCAAATAACGCGCCGTTGATTGGCGGCGCGGTGATGGTGCCCGGTACGGACTCAGATGTGGCGAATTTGGTTGCCTGACATCAACGTGAGTTCACTATAATGTAGCACGGTTCTGGCTCCGAGACAAGGACAACTATACTGCTGCAAGATGACATCGCCGTTGCGGAAGACATCAAGCAGGTAGGGGTGCTGTTGGTTTTCAGCTGTCATCGTGTCTTCGATTACTACAACAGGTCTCTTGCAAGCTCAGAAGAATGCCTCCCATAGCATAATACTGCTTCCAGTAGCCTGTGTTCGTGGCGCATTGCACGTTTCGTGCCGCCGTTCACCTCCATGACGACGTTTGTGGAGATGACCATCGACATAGTGTGAGCCCACGGTCGAGTCCCGATTGCTTCCTTCCCACTGCAATTGTAATTTGCTATTTCATTGTGTCAACATGTGGACACGTAGGGGTGGTCTGCTGCGGAGATCCATGTTTAATAACGTACGATGAACGGTGGTCCGAAACACTTGTGCGTGCACCAGCATTGCGCTCTTTCGGCAGAGATGCCACCGATCACCATATATCCTACTTTACAGATCAGACAAGTCTCCGAACCCCACATTCTGTGAAGAATCGTGGAGTCCAGCCATTTAGCAGCTAGTGGTAGTTTCACTGTCCTGCTACCTTCATCCGTAGATGCTCACGACAGTAGCACGTAAACATTCGACAGGCATCGCCGTTTCTGAGATACTTGTTCACAGGCTCTGTGCAATAATAATCTGCCCTTTGTGAAAGTCGCTTATCTCAATGGGTTTCCAAATTTGCAGTCCTTATAAAGAAACTATAAGAAGATATTGAAAGGGTACACAGTACGTATAGGTACATGTAAATCTAACAGTCACCGAGGACTGGAATGCAGTTGTAGGGGAAGGAGTAGAAGAAAAGATTACAGGAGAATTTGGCATTGGGACAAGAAATGAGAGAGGCGAAAGACTAATTGAGTTCTGTAATAAATTTCCGCTAGTAACAGTGAATACTCTGTTCAAGAATCACAAGAGGAGGAGGTATACTTGGAGAAGGCCGGGTGATACGGGGCGATTTCAGTTAGATTACATCATGGTCAGACAGAGATTCCGAAATCAGATATTGGATTGTAAGGCGTACCCAGGAGCAGATACAGACTCAGATCACAATACAGTAGTGATGAAGAGTAGGCTGAAGTTTAAGTAGTTAGTCAGGAAGAATCAATTCGGAAAGAAGTGGGATACGGAAGTACTAAGGAATGACGAGGTACGCTTGAAGTTCTTTAAGGCTATAGCTACAGCAACAAGGAATAGCTCAGTAGGCAGTACAGTTGAAGAGAAACGGACATCTCTAGAAAAGGCCCATCACAGAAGTTGGAAAGAAAAAAATAGGTAGAAAGAAGGTAACTACGAAGAAACCATTGGTAACGGAAGATGAAAGAAGGAAATACAGAAATGTTCCAGGAAACTCAGGAATACAGGAATACAAGTCGCTGAGGAATAAAATAAATAGGAAGTTCATGGATGCTAAGACGAAATTGCTTGCAAGATATGAACAAATCGAAAAAGGAATCATTGTCGAAGGACAGACGCAGCACACAGGAAGTCAGAACATTCCTCCGTGTCATTAAAAGGAAGAGAGGTAACATTAAGAGTGTAACGGGAATCCCACTGCTAAATTCAAAGGTGAGAGCGGAATACATTTAAAGCTCTATGAGGGCGAATGTTTGTTTTATGTGATAGAAGAAGAAACATCAATCGATATCGAAGCGATAGGGGATCCAATATTAGAATCAGAATTTAAAAGAGTTTTGGAGGACTGAAGATCAAATAAGGCAGAAGGGACAGATAACATTCCACCAGAAACTCTAAAATCATTGGGGGAAGTGGCAACAAAACGACTATTCATGTTGGTGAGTCGAATGTACGAATGTGGCAACGTACCATCTGACTTTCGGAAAAACGTCATCAACACAGTGCTAGATGACTATCAGTTTGACTTTGGAAAAGTTAA
This sequence comes from Schistocerca serialis cubense, assembly GCF_023864345.2. NCBI lineage: Eukaryota > Metazoa > Arthropoda > Insecta > Orthoptera > Acrididae > Schistocerca > Schistocerca serialis. The sequence goes on along the minus strand of NC_064639.1, from coordinate 1,139,316,051 downwards.
AGGCACCAGAGAGGCAATTCTGACGTTGCCGTTGATAATGGAAGCAAGACTAAAGAAAAATCAAGACACGTTCATAGGATTTGTCGAACTGGAAAAGCCTTTGACAATGAAAATGGTGCAGGATGTTCGAAATTCAGAAAAAATAGGGATAAGCTGTAGGGAGAGACGGGTAATATACAATACGTATAAGAGCCAAGAGGGAATAATAAGAGTGGGCGATCAAGAACGAAGTGCTCGGATTATAAAGGGTGTAAGACCAGGATGTAGTCTTTCACCCCTACTCTTCAACTTATGCATCTAAGAAGCAATGATGGAAAGAAAAAATAGGTGTAGGAGAGGAATTAATATTCAAGGTGAAAGGATATTTGTGACACGATCCGCTGATGACATTGCTATCCTGAGCGAAAGTGAAGAAGAAATAGATGATCTGCTGAATGGAACGAACAATCTAATGGGTACAGAATATGGATTGAGAGTAAATCGAAGAAAGATGGAAGCAATGAGAAGTAACGGAAATGCGAACAGTGACAAACTTAACATCACCATTGATTGTCACGAAGCAGATGAAGTTAAGGAATTCTGCTACCTAGGCAGAAAAATAACCAATGACGGACGGAGCAAGGCGGACATCAAAGCAGACTAGCAATGGCAAAAAGAGAATTCCCGGCTAAGAGAAATCTACTAATATAAAATATTGGCCTTAATTTGAGGAAGAAATTTCTCAGAATATACGTCTGGGGTATAGCACTGTAAGATAGTGAAACATGGACTGTGGAAAAACCGGAACAGAAGCCAATGGAAGCATTTGAATGTCGAAAATTAGGTGGACTGATAAGGTAAGGAATAAGAAGGTTCTGCGCAGAATCGAAGAGGAAAGAATATGTAGAAAACACTGACAAGGAGGAGGAACAGGATGATACGACGTCTGTTAAGACATGAGGGAGCTGTAGAAGGTAAAAACTGTAGAGGAAGACAGAAATTCGAATACATCCAGCAAATAACTGAGGACATATGTTGCAAGTGCTACTCTGAGATGAAAAGCGTAGCACAGGAGATAAATTCGTTCCAGGCAACATCAAACCAGTCAGAAGGCTGATGACCCACCCAAAAAGTCATTGCTTGGGTTTTTTTTTTTTTCATTCCTGCTCCTGATGGGAGGAGACGGGCACATGGAGAACCTAATGTTCTTTGGTGCCTTAGCTTATCTTATGTACTGCTGTTGCACAATTTATTATTTCAGTTGGGATTTTTCCTGTATGATCTTATATTTTCTTGGCTAGTGATACCCCGTCCGCGTCTACTCGGCTTATATAACTTTGTTACAGCGTCATGTGCCAGTTGCTCCAACAGGTAGCATCCATCGTAACGGTAGGCAGTGGTCATAAGATATTGGCTAATCAGTGTAAGTCGGGGGGAACGGGCAAACCAGTACATTCGCCGAATATCCTCTCGTTCCAAATGCATCTCTATCTGCACTGCTCGATGCGATCACAAATTGTCATTCTCAAAATGTTCGACAGTTTTTCTGGGTGTATTAAGTACCTTCATATGGCGGGAAATGGGATCACGTAAAGTACCCAGTAAAGCACTCCGTCTCCAGGCCGCGAGTGGCCGACCGGGACCATCCGACCGCCGTGTCATCCTCAGAGGAGGATGCGGATAGGAGGGGCGTGGGGTCAGCACACCGCTCTCTCGCTCGTTATGATGGTATTCTTGACCGAAGCCGCTACTATTCGGTCGAGCAGTTCCTCAATTGGCATCACGAGGGTGAGTGCACCCCGAAAAATGGTAACAGCGCATGGCAGCCTGGTTGGTCACCCATCCAAGTGCCGACCACGCCCGACAGCGCTTAACTTCGGAGATCTCACCACTGTCGAAAATGATGGTTTTGGTGATCCAGCTGTTATAGTGGGGGAAAGCATAACGCTGCGTTCAGGTGCTGACATCTAAATCTTTGAACAGTGTACACTCAACGGTTAACGCTATTGACACTTTTATGTGTGGTGCATTCGGCGCTGACCTCTTTTGTGTGGGCACCAACGCGAGACCGCTTCGATCAGCGCAGGTGTAGGAACTCTTGCAACGAGAGGATATTCAGCAAATGGACTGACCTGCCTGTCCAGGCAAACATCATAAATCGCAGTGATTTAAATGTAATTATTGTCTATCACTAAAAGTCTCTTTTCTGTTGGTGACACTGCGCATTTCTTTCAGCTATCTTCTGTACTGTAATGTAGCAATTCTTTCTATGAATGGTCCAAGTTTCTTGGAGCTACGTTACTTTTCATTGGTGCATTGTGCAAAAATATCTTCCTCAAGTATTGCGCGCCATTACAGATATACTACGATTGTTATTAATAAAAACAGTATTGTTGTTGTTGTGGTCTTAACAGTTCTCCTGGGTGTATTAAGTACCCTCATATGGCGGGAAATGGGAACACTAAAGCACCCAGTAACACTGTCGAAAATGAGGGTTTTGGTCGTCCAGCTGTTATAGTATACGTGTGTTGTGGTCTGAGACAGGTCTGATGCAACTCTCCATGCTACTCTATCCTGTGCAAGCTTCTTCATCTCCCAGTACCTACTGCAACCTACATCCTTCTGAATCTGTTTAGTGTATTCATCTCTTGGTCTCCCTCTACGATTTTTTCCCTCCACGCTGCCCTCCAATACTAAATTGGTGATCCCTTGATGCATCAGAACATGTCCTATCAATCGATCCCTTCTTCTGGTCAAGTTGTGCCACAAACTCCTCTTCTCCCCTATTCCATTCCACGCCTCCTCATTAGTTATCTGATCTATCCATCTAATCTTCAGCATTCTTCCCTAGCACCACATTTCGAAAGCTTCTATTCTCTTCTTGTCCAAACTGTTTATCGTCCACGTTTGACATCCATACATGGCTACACTCCATACAAATACTTTCAGAAACGACTTTCTGACACCTAAATCTACACTCGATGTTAACAAATTCCTCTTCTTCAGAAACGCTTTCCTTGCCATTGCCATTCTACATTTTATATCATCTCTACTTCGACCACCATCAGATATTTTGTCCCCCAAATAACAAAACTCCTTTACTACTTTAAGTGTGTCATTTCCTAATCTAATTCCCTCAGCATCACCCGACTTAATTCGACTACATTCCATTATCCTCGTTTTGTTATTGTTGATGTTCTTCTTATACCCTCCATTCAAGACACTGTCCATTCCGTTCAACTGCTCTTCCAAGTCCTTTGCTGTCTCTGACAGAATTACAATGTCATCGGTGAACCTCAAAGTTTTTATTTCTTCTCCATGGATTTTAATACCTACTCCGAACTTTTCTTTTGCTTCCTTTATTACTTGCTCAATATACAGATTGAATAACATCGGGGATAGGCTACAACCCTGTCTCACTCCCTTCCCAACCACTGCTTCCTTTCATCCCCCTCAACTCTTACAACTGTCATCTGGTTTCTGTACAAATTGTAAATAGCCTTTCACTCCCTGTATTTTACCCCTGCCGCCTTCAGAATTTGAAAGAGTGTATTCCACTCAACATTGTCAAAAGCTTTTTCTAAGTCTACAAATGGTAGGAACGTATCTTTGCCTTTCCTTAATCTACCTTCTAAGATAAGTCGTAGGGTCAGTATTGCCTCAGTTCCAACATTTCTACGGAATCCACACTGATCTTCCCCGAGGTCGGCTTCTAGTAGTTTTTCCATTTGTCTGTAAAGAATTCGCGTTAGTATTTTGCAGCCGTTACTTATTAAACTGATAGTTCGGTAATTTTCACATCTGTCAACACCTGTTTTTTTGGGATTGGAATTATTATATTCTTCTTGAAGTCTGAGGGTATTTCGCCTGTCTCATACATTTTGCTCACCAGATGGTAGAGTTTTGTCAGGACTGGCTCTCCCAAGGCTGTCAGTAGTTCTAATGGAATGTTGTCTACTCCCGGGGCCTTGTTTCAACTTAGGTCTTTCAGTGCTGTATCAAACTCTTCACGCAGTACCTTACATCCAATTTCATCTTCATCTACATCCTCTACCATTTCCATAATATAGTCCTCAAGAACATCGTCCTTGTATAGACCGTCTATATACTGCTTCGACCTGTCTGCTTTCCCTTCTTTGCTTAGAACTGGGTTTCCATCTGAGCTCTTGATATTCTTGCAAGTGGTTCTCTTATCTCCAAAGGTCTCTGTAATTGTCCTGTAGGCAGTATTTATCTTACTCCTAGTGATACGCGCCTCTACATCCTTACATTTGTCCTCTAGCCATCCCTGCTTAGCCATTTTGCTCTTCCTGTCGATCTCATTTTTGAGACGTTTGTATTCCTTTCTGCCTGCTTCATTTACTGTATTTTTATATTTTCTCCTTTCATCATTTGAATTCAATATTTATTCTGTTATCAAAGGATTTCTATTAGCCCTCGTCTTTTTACCTACTTGATCCTCAGCTACCTTCACTATTTCATCTCTCAAAGCTTCCCATTCTTCTTCTACTGTATTTATTTCCCCCATTCTTGCCAATCGTTCCCTACTGCTCTCCCTGAAGCTCTCTACAGCCTCTGGTTCTTTCAGATTATCCAGGTCCCATCTCCTTAAATTCCCACCTTTTTGAAGTTTCTACAGTTTTAATCTACAGTTCATAACCAATAAAGCTGCATGCCCTCAGGAAAAATTACGGCTCTAGTTTCGTCTTGCTTTCAGCCGTTCGCAGTACCAGCACAGCAAGGCCGTTTTGGTTAGTGTTACAAGGCCAGATCAGTCAATCATCCAGACTGTTGCCCCTGCAACTACTGAAAAGGGTGCTGCCCCTCTTCAGGAACCACACGTTTGCCTGGCCTCTCAACAGATACCCCTCTGTTGTGGCTGCACCTGCGGTACGGCTATCTGTATCGCTGAGGCACGCAAGCCTCCCCACCAACGGCAAGGTCCATGTTTCATGGAGGGGGGGGGGGGGAGGGGGGGCTTTTATATGTGGTGCATTCGGCGCCAACCTCTCTTGTGTTTAGCAACACGAGACCGCTTCGAACAGAGCAGGTGTAGGAACTCTTCCAACGAGAGGATATTCGGCAAATGGACTGAGCTGCCAGTGTAGGCAAACATCATAAATCGAAGTAATTTAAGTGTGATTACTATCAATAGAAGTGTCTTTTGTGTTGGTGTCATTGCGTATTATTTTCAGTTATCGTCTGCACTGTAATGTAGTAATTCTTTCTATGAATGGTCCAAGTTTCTTGGAGCTACGTTACTTTTCAGTGATGCATTGTGCAAAAATTACATTCTTCCTCAAGTACTGCACATCATTACAGCTATGCTACGATATGCATTAATAAAAACAATAAATAAATAATAAAACAACACAACACTGAAAGCAAATACAGCTGACAAAATCCAATACCACTTTTAAGTTAGTACATATTACCTACACAGTAGAAAAATCTCCCACGCAGCCTCATAGTTCTAAGACTAACCCCAAGTGGTACAACACGAATCCATGCAGATAGTGGTCCAGTCACTGAAGGTGCTAGACGTGTCCTTTTTTTAAGGTACAGGCGTTCTGAATAACAGGCGTATAAGACAGGGGAAGACGTATCGTTGAGAGACGACTGCTACCCAGACACCTCTTTCGTAGAACACACTGCAGTCTCCAGAGCGGTGTGCGCGGGCCGCCCGGCGCCTCCGGGAGGAAGAACGGGCGCTTACCTGCCCGCGATCGCCCCTAACACCTGCGGAATTGCCGCTTATACTGTCTCCGGGGCCGCACGGCGCCGCGCCTCATGAATAAGTATTACCTGCGAGGAGGACTCGAGCGCCTGATAAAGACGCCGACGGGCCCCAAGTCGGCTCTGCTCGCACGCGGGACCGCCCCCAGCTTCAAAAACACAGCCGGCAGCCAGCGCCGCCGAGGAAGTGCCGTCGACCGCGGTGACTGCAAACTTCGCCAAACGACGTCCCACATCCAGATACCTTCCATTCGGTGCTGCGAACTGATTCCGAAGGCAAACCACTTTAGTGGGATGTAAGAGACAAGGTTTTACAACAAGCCAAGCGTAGATTACCGCAGCTATTAAACATAAACTTACAAAATAATCATTGTTCACTTAAAACCCATTTTTTAAACACATGACACCTATAAATAGAAAAAAAAAACATATTATTTTCGATCCCCATACACGTTCCTAATCGCATGCGGATCGTTCTGAAAATTTTTGATCGTGAATGGTTAATGGCTACTGTTACGTCTGCCACAGATGGCCCCTGTCAGGCAGACTACACTCAAGACACCCCTGTGTACCATACAACATACAGAAGCACTTGCATGCGCAACTAAGTGGAAAACAAATCTTCAAAACAAACAGAACTTGCTAGAGACTAATGCGAACCTTTTTCTGCAGAAGTCGCCTCACAGACACAGGGAAGGTTGGAACACTCCTCCGGCCTCCGCCGGCTTTATAAGGCCAGCGCAGCAGCAGTACAGCCAGTTCCTCACCGAGCTCGGACGAGCTCTGCCGAACCTCACCGACGCTCTTGATGAATGGTCGTCTACAAGTTATTTGCTTTTGTGTGTATATAGTGATTGTTCGAGAAGTGTAGTTCAGTTTCAATAAACGACATTATTCTGAGTGTTCTACAATACTGAGTTTTTTCCAGCTACAAAAATTCTTGTAAGATTGAAAACGAAAAACGTGGGCACATGCACTGAATAATTGTTACCGCTTCATTTGGTAAGCTGTGTGACAGTGCCGAGGTGATCTATTCATCCATCAATTATGTACCGCCTATTCTGGCCATTTTCGTTATAAAACTTGTAACGTTCCCTGGCAAACTCACGCTATTAATGAACAAGAGTTTATTTGTACCATATACGCCGCTCTGAGCAAGTTGTATATAACGTAATTATTGAAAAAAAATATTATTGAATTTTGTGTAAAAGACATTGGTTATTATCGTAATATTTTTTGTAGTAGTATTCTCTCTGTATTTAGGATAGTAATTTTTCTATATTTATTATGTGATTGTGAAATGTGTCAGTATCTGCAATAACAGAGATGTGAAATTTAGCCAGAGGAGAATAATATTGTCAAATTACAAAGAAATGTTAATAGTCAGCAGTAGTATAAAAGAACCATGTACAGCGTATTCTTTGGTCTTCTCTGTGTAGAGCTGAATGCGAGAGGAAGCTGTGTCGAAGCGATTTATGAATGGGTAGACTTCTTTTGTCTCTGTCTAGATTTAGCCGCCATTAGAGGAGGCGTTACAAATTAATGTGAGTTCAATTATTGTTTGATCTAAATATATCAGAATTTATCAAAAGTGTGTATTATTAATGTAAATTAGCTTGCCCATGTCATCTATAAAATTTCTTTAAAGAATTTTCAGCATTTTTAGCGGTGTTGCTGGGCTGTGCCGCGAGCGATCAATTTGCAGCGGCGGCACATTTAAAAAATTGTTCCGCTAAAGGAAAAATCAACCAAACCCGTAAATCGGGAACAGATAGATAAAAAAATTAACAGTGAATTAAGAAATTGTTCTTCTTTTACAGTGATCCTGAGACTGATGAATTTTAAACTAATTATACGTTTGTGCATTCGTAGGCGGATAGTTAATGTTAGTTAACATTGAAATTTAACAATTTTGGTTCTTTCAAATAACTTAAATGTATAGCGAAGTAGGTTTGATCAGTGATAATTAAATGTCGGCTTGGCAATAATTAACCATTTTCTGCTAATAGAGATAATCTTGTGTTCCATAGCTAACGCCGGGATAGAATTCAGTAAATATTTAACAAAAAAAAAAAAAAAACCCACTGCATTTAGAAAATGTGTGCCAAGGCCGAATTATGTAAAGGATTTAATTCTCAACTAAATTTTCTGAATCAGTTAATACGAGTTCACGTAATTCTTAAATGTACGTAATTCTTTTGAAAGTGAATTTTTTTTATTACCACACGTAAATAAGAGAGAGGTTCTACAACAAAGTTCGTACTTACAGAAGACAGTTAAAGAGAGGCAAATTAATTAACTAAAAGCAATAATTATTATACTATCTTTAACGAAAATAAAAGCAATTTCGTTAAAAACTTAACAAGTATTTTAAAATTTATTAAAAAGTCTCAGTTGCAAATTCTCAGGACTGTTTGCATGGGGCTAGAAATCTGTATAGGGCTAGAAGAAATTTTTACACTTTTTAGTCCAATTTAAAAACGTGGTATGTTAAAAATTCACTTTTACTTGAATAAGTACTTTCTGGAATGAGATTTTCACTCTGCAGCGGAGTGTGCGCTGATATGAAACTTCCTGGCAGATTAAAACTGTGTACCCGACCGAGACTCGAACTCGGGACCTTTACGTTTCGCGGGCAAGTGCTCTACCAACTGAGCTACCGAAGCGCGACTCACGCCCCCTCCTCACAGCTTCACTTCTGCCAGTATCTCGTCTCCTACCTTCCAAACTTTACAGAAGTTCTCCTGCGAGAGCAGTTGGTAGAGCACTTGCCCGCGAAAGGCAAAGGTCCCGAGTTCGAGTCTCGGTCGGGCACACAGTTTTAATCTGCCAGGAAGTTTCAAGTACTTTCTGCGTTTTAACGTTGTGTGTGTGCTGTGTAGTGTAAGATGAATCACCTGCGTTTTGTGGAGCGCGAAGTTATGCGAGCTTCAGTGTACAGTGGTTTACATAAAGGCCTTATTTGGACGGTAGAGTGAAGAAATGTGACAGTTTTGCAAACTCTGTTTATCTAAATCTTTAATAGTTTTATGGACTTCTGTTAGCGACATATAATCAAACGTGCCCTTTACTTGTCTAATAAAGGGGAGATTGGGGCGGATGGAACCACGAGGCAGAACGGGATTAAAGGTTTACTTTGGCCTTCAAGTCAGTGACTCTAGAATCACTTACAGCAACCATTATCCAAGCGAGAAGCATGGTAAGAATGCATTGTAGCAGATTTTGTTTATGATTGTTGTGAGAGTAGCGCCTTGGCACTTGATTTTCGTGTACTTATCCCAATATCTGCAAGGTAAACGAAAACATTTCATCCGCCAGGTATCTCTTCCTTAACATCTCAAAACCGACGCTAGTGCCTTTACTGTACTGCGTTTAGATGAAGTTCGTTTATCAGAGGCTTTTGTGGGCTTTGATCCGTAGTTTTGATTTGCACGTAATTTCACAGGTAAGGGCGAATCGCGCCGTCGCGGATCGAACCGATGTTCGACTGTGCCCCAGGTAATGTACCATTCTTACCTAGTGTTTACATTTGAGTATTTATATTTATTCTAACACTCTAAAATACACTACTGTACTTTCATATTTCTGATATCGTAGCTATTTAGAGTTCTTCTTTTCATAGGTGGTTATAAGAGGCGAAAATAAAACTAATCATCAAATCTGGTTTACAGAAGACTTGGAAGAAACAGTGAGAGCTTTAATGAAAGAGAAAATGGAACTTAGAAAAGCCAGTATTCCATTGAGTGTTCCTAAAACATCGTTTCAGAGAACAGTTCAGAACGGACTCCAAAATGAGACTTTTGAGACAGTAAAAGTAAAAATTTTGTTGTGTTTTCTCGAGGAATCAAGTGTTAGAGTCTGTTGGTTACTTAAAAGACATGGAAGCCAGATTGCTTCCATTCGTAATGAAGGATCAGAGCTTTAGCTTTTCAGTTGACAGAGAGAAAGAATCCGAAGCACTCGTTTAATAAAGAATTGAAAATGGCAGATGAAGACTGGATGAGTCAATTTCTGTCAAGCCATCTGGACGTGCAGATACTGCCATGTTTTTTGAACTTTTGGTAGGAATGTTGACAAGTGTAAGCTTTCTCCGGATCGGATTAATAACTGCTACGAGAGTAGAACATGAGTGAACCGAAAGAGGCATTCGGAGGTAATTGATACCCTGTGAAAGCGTGAAGTAAGTGCCCTTACTTCTTCAGGGAGGGAAGAAATCGTAATAGCGGCCGGTGGCTACGGGCCTCTTGTGCTCATCTTCCCCAGGAAAGGGATGGCAGCTCGAGTTGGGTCTTCCTGCAGGTGGCTGCGCAGAATGCAATTAATCAGACTGGATGAGCATCGAGATTTTTACCAAGTGGTTCAAGAAATCCGCAGAGTTTCCCACGTCAGTCGAACAAAATAAGGTGCTGGTGATTCTAGATGGCCTCGCACCGCGCACAAGGAATCTCCGTGCGATTGACTTGGTGAGAGTACGTGATGCTACGTCATGTCTTCCGCCCCGTTCTTCTCATGTGCTGCAGCCGCTTGATGTGCCCGTTATGAAGCCTCTTATTTCATATATTGGGCAAGACAACTCGAAAGCTGCTCATAATAAGTCCTTCAGAAGTTATCACTATTTGTCAAATAGCATCCCTTTTTGGCTCAACATTTCTAAATGCTATGACCACGAGATCTGCAGTTAAAGCCTTTGAGGCTACTGGAATTTGTCGTGTCAACATGTGTGTCATTGCAATGACGCATATTTCTTACAATCAGCAACAACTGATTATCCTTATGGAAGGCAAAATGACAAGCCCATAAACTTCACTTGACACTCTCGTAGTACCAACAATAACTCCTGTCTCCGATAATTAGCCGAAACGGACTGCACCAGTAGACAGTTGGCTATTACAAAAGTTGATGCGAAAGCAAGGACAGCTCCAAAAAATAATTCATTCCTTAGGAAAGGATCATGATAAATTAAGAATTTTAGCCTCAGTCTACTTTCAATTAACAGTTGTACAACAGAGGTTTCAGTATATGAGCGAAGCAAAGCAATTTCATTTTTCAAGTTTGAGAAACAATCACTGGAAAAAATTCAGATCTAAAGAAATGCACAAATTAAGAGTGCAGAAGTTTTATTTATTTTACAAATAGCTTAAAGTACCCGGCTGTTTGGTTTGGTAAGTATTCTATTATTTATTTCTGTTCAGGTCAGTAAAAAAGGCTCAATTGTTCAGATAATAATATCAAATCCAATTTGCAAAATAAGTAACTGCAAAGCAAAATGTGCTTGCTTTTTTCCTAAATTTCTTTGATGACGTTACGTTGAGGTCACTGAAAGTCATTGTTCACGTAACCAAATTCTATACTAACATAGAGTTTAACTGCATATTTTCAAATCGTTACTCGATTGCCTTTTTTTTCCAAATTTAATGACAAACATAATGTAAGAGTGATTTCTCAGGTTTCTTTATCATTACATACTCACTTAAAATAAGGGTAAAAAAAGAAACCTGACAACCTTCAGTTGCCACATCAGTGTTTAATAATACATGGTTTTCTTTCCCATCATCTTGTACAGGGTTTTGGATGTAAATTGCCCTAGTGGTCTGACGACCGTTAATTACTTCCTGTTCGTTCTTTAGTGTAACTTTTGGATTCATGATCATTGGTACCCCTTTTCTGTCCAGTGTTGTTCGTGAGTGAATGCAAAAAATTAATTTCATTTTTCCAAATTATAGCCCTTTTCCTTCTAATGACTTTTAATTTTAGAAGAGTTCCATCAGAAGGGCCTGTTGTTCATTTTACTTCTACTTATCGGTATTACGTCTTCGGGTAAGATAGCGTTATCCATTTAGTAAAAATCCATTAGGCATACATGCGATTAACGGTCATATTCATATCGCAAGCAGGATAAGCCAATTAGTAAGGGGGAGATTGCAAATTTAAGACTTAATCTTCTTTCAGCACGACCTAGGCCGTGTTGGACTTCTCTTCGTATTGCATGTGTTTCTGTCGAACCTTGCTGTATAAATGTGTTAGGATAGGTGGGACGGTTACAGGCAAGAAAAAATTATGACAATTTTAACTTAATTTGGATATATTCTTCAATATAAACGAGATTTGAGGCACCCTTTCCGTAATAGGAGCCACTGACCTTTATTCCGTATTACCGCCGGAAGTATCCCTGTTACACTCGAGTCAGTAGCCTGATAGAATTGAACGAAAAGATCGCAACAGCCAAATTAGCTACCACGCTTGCGTAGGAAATAACGAAAATCGTTCCAATTCAAGGGTGTTAAAAGTGTGTGCTGTGTTACGCAAAACGAGAATTTGCACGAAAATATCACACAGAAAAGAACAAGTTAGGTTTTAAAAAAATTGTCTACTGACGACAGTTGTTATATTGGACGTCGGGATTGTGATAGGATCCCAATTATCTGCTGACATTCGTGCGTTATATTTCGATTGGATGTACTAACTCATGCAGCATGAATAACTTTTGGCTCTGTACCTAAATTTAGAAAATGTTTGGTGACTTTTTATGGATATCAGCCGGTGGTGCAAGACATATTTCTCTGCCTAATGTTTCGTCTACAATACTGATAACATCATCAGAGGATGTAGTACCTCAGAAAGCAGTCACAGTCTCCAAAAAGCGCAGCAATTTCAAATGGCAATTCGTACGCAGCAGCAAGTTCATGAGGTCATCACAGGTGGAGTCGCGTCGCGGTGATGCCGACAAGTGTCAGGAACTTATAAGGGGATGAGTTCGTGCTGTTTGCTTTTTTTAGCACTAAGGGTCACAACTTTTCTAATTTCAGTTCCTCTTCTTTTCTGTTAAAGTTATTTTTCTGCTTTGGAATTTCACCAACCTCTCTACATCATAGCACAGAAATAATTAATGGGCGCAACGAGAAATTCGATAGTTTGGAAAAGAAGAGAATGATTTCCTACATACAGACATGAGTCACACTGTTATTAATAGGTATGACACGATTCTGTCTAAGAAATAAATAGATGTTTTTATCAAAGAAGGAAACTATACAGTTGCCCCTTCTAGAATACTGACGGAAGCCATTAATACTAATATCAAACCAGGAATGCGTTTAATCTAAATTAGCTGCATGTGAAATACTAATAGAATTAGCTAGGATATTGCTTAGGAGCAAACCACCTAGCGGTAAACGGCGAAAGGTCAAATGAAAACTCCATGAGATTTATATTCTGATAAATACATTCTGATTCTTGCAGCAAATAAGGGCGATGCTGCTAGAAAGAAGACAACTGCAGCACGATCTGGGACATATTAGAACCAGGAAGATAAAAAGAGCTTGAGGGAGATCCAACAACATTTTTCTTAGATCAAAGAATAAGTAAAATCATCTTTGATAAATCCCACTGACATGAAGGGTCTCATCTAATCAGAACGTTATCGCTAAGATTGGTTTAAGAAAAATTACACAGTCAACATTCCGTTAAGACGTATTGAACTCGTACGGAGCTAGGATTTACGAGTAGTAAGGTTCCGAGCATAAAAGAAATAATTTAATAATTAATGATTTATTTTTCACAGAAGCCTATCTTATATGTATCAAAGTAAGCAAAACTGCTTCACCATAATACTTTTGATTACAAGAATCAACAAATCGGAAACAAATCTTTCGAGGCTGATTAACGGACAAGAGTTCTCAAAGCATTTATCAACAGTTACTGTAATCAACAGTAACAGATGGGAGAAACTTAAGATGCCCTACATTTCTGTGAATCAGACAGTGAAACCATTAATGCAAAATTATTCTTTAAGTCAGTAAATTGCACCTGTCTGTGAAGCAGACCAAACAGCACCTTCAAAACTTATCAGAACACACGAGTGAAACCATTAATGTGTGAAATTTAAATGAACAACAAATTATATACATCGGTGAAGCAGACAGAGCTGCATCTTAATTAAAATATTTTAAAGACGAATAAATTGCTCATGTCTATGATGTGGACGGGGCAGAAGGGTGTAACAGAACTTAAACGTTTGTAGAGTATTACTTTTAGATGCCAAGGACATACCTTGATTCAGAACACAATACAAATTAGTCTAGTACATCTACATCTACATCTATACTCCGCGAGCCACCTTACGGTGTGTGGCGGAGGGTACTTATTGTACCACTATCTGATCCCCCCTTCCCTGTTCCATTCACGAATTGTGCGTGGGAAGAACGACTGCTTGTAAGTCTCCGTATTTGCTCTAATTTCTCGGATCTTTTCGTTGTGATCATTACGCGAGATATATGTGGGCGGTAGTAATATGTTGCCCATCTCTTCCCGGAATGTGCTCTCTCGTAATTTCGATAATAAACCTCTCCGTATTGCGTAACGCCTTTCTTGAAGTGTCCGCCACTGGAGCTTGTTCAGCATCTCCGTAACGCTCTCGCGCTGACTAAATGTCCCCATGACGAATCGCGCTGCTTTTCGCTGCACCATGTCTATCTCGTCTATTAATCCAACCTGGTAAGGGTCCCATACTGATGAGCAATACTCAAGAATCGGACGAACAAGCGTTTTGTAAGCTACTTCTTTCGTCGATGAGTCACATTTTCTTAGAATTCTTCCTATGAATCTCAACCTGGCGCCTGCTTTTCCCACTATTTGTTTTATGTGATCATTCCACTTCAGATCGCTCCGGATAGTAACTCCTAAGTATTTTACGGTCGTTACCGCTTCCAATGATTTACCAACTATGGCATAATCGTACTGGAATGGATTTCTGCCCCTATGTATGCGCATTATATTACATTTATCTACGTTTAGGGAAAGCTGCCAGCTGTCGCACCATGCATTAATCCTCTGCAGGTCCTCCTGGAGTACGTACGAGTCTTCTGATGTTGCTACTTTCTTGTAGACAACCGTGTCATCTGCAAATAGCCTCACGGAGCTACCGATGTTGTCAACTAAGTCATTTATGTATATTGTAAACAATAAAGGTCCTATCACGCTTCCCTGCGGTACTCCCGAAATTACCTCTACATCTGCAGATTTTGAACCGTTAAGAATGACATGTTGTGTTCTTTCTTCTAGGAAATCCTGAATCCAATCACAAACCTGGTCCGATATTCCGTAAGCTCGTATTTTTTTCACTAAACGTAAGTGCGGAACCGTATCAAATGCCTTCCTGAAGTCCAGGAATACGGCATCAATCTGCTCGCCTGTGTCTACGGCACTGTGAATTTCTTGGGCAAATAGGGCGAGCTGAGTTTCACATGATCTCTGTTTGCGGAATCCATGTTGGTTATGATGAAGGAGATTTGTATTATCTAAGAACGTCATAATACGAGAACACAAAACATGTTCCATTATTCTACAACAGATTGACATAAGCGAAATAGGCCTATAATTATTCGCATCTGATTTATGACCCTTCTTGAAAATGGGAACGACCTGCGCTTTCTTCCAGTCGCTAGGTACTTTATGTTCTTCCAGCGATCTACGATAAATTGCTGATAGAAAGGGGGCAAGTTCTTTAGCATAATCACTGTAGAATCTTAAGGGTATCTCGTCTGGTCCGGATGCTTTTCCGCTACTAAGTGATAGCAGTTGTTTTTCAATTCCGCTATCGTTTATTTCAATATTTTCCATTTTGGCGTCCGTGCGACGGCTGAAGTCAGGGAATGTGTTACGATTTTCCGCAGTGAAACAGTTTCGGAACACTGAATTCAGTATTTCCGCCTTTCTTCGGTCGTCCTCTGTTTCGGTGCCATCGTGGTCAACGAGTGACTGAATAGGGGATTTAGATCCTCTTACCGATTTTACATATGACCAAAACTTTTTAGGGTTCTTGTTTAGATTGTTTGCCAATGTTTTATGTTCGAATTCGTTGAATGCTTCTCTCATTGCTCTCTTTACGCTCTTTTTCGTTTCGTTCAGCTTTTCCTTGTCAGCTATGATTCGACTACTCTTAAACCTATGATGAAGCTTTCTTTGTTTCCGTAGTACCTTTCGTACATGATTGTTATACCACGGTGGATCTTTCCCCTCGCTTTGGACCTTAGTCGGTACGAACTTATCTAAGGCGTACTGGACGATGTTCCTGAATTTTTTCCATTTTTGTTCCACATCCTCTTCCTCAGAAATGAACGTTTGATGGTGGTCACTCAGATATTCTGCGATTTGTGCCCTATCACTCTTGTTAAGCAAATATATTTTCCTTCCTTTCTTGGCATTTCTTATTACACTTGTAGTCATTGATGCAACCACTGACTTATGATCACTGACACCCTCTTCTACATTCACGGAGTCGAAAAGTTCCGGTCTATTTGTTGCTATGAGGTCTAAAACGTTAGCTTCACGAGTTGCTTCTCTAACTATCTGCTCGAAGTAATTCTCGGACAAGGCAGTCAGGATAATGTCACAAGAGTCTCTGTCCCTGGCTCCAGTTCTGATTGTGTGACTATCCCATTCTATACCTGGTAGATTGAAGTCTCCCCCTATTACAATAGTATGATCACGAAACTTCTTCACGACGTTCTGCAGGTTCTCTCTGAGGCGCTCAACTACTACGGTTGCTGATGCAGGTGGTCTATAGAAGCATCCGACTATCATATCTGACCCACCTTTGATACTTAACTTAACCCAGATTATTTCACATTCGCATTCGCTAATAACTTCACTGGATACTATTGAATTCTTTACTGCTATAAATACTCCTCCACCATTGGCGTTTATCCTATCCTTGCGGTATATATTCCATTCTGTGTCTAGGATTTCGTTACTGTTCACTTCCGGTTTTAACCAACTTTCCGTTCCTAATACTATATGCGCACTATTTCCTTCAATAAGAGATACTAATTCAGGAACCTTGCCCTGGATACTCCTGCAGTTTACCAATATTACGTTAACTTTTCCTGTTTTTGGTCTCTGAGGACGGACGTTCTTTATCAACGATGATAATGTCCTCTCTGGTAAGCCGTCAGGTATTTTATCGTTTCGCCCAAGGGGGGGTCCTTCTAACCTAAAAAAAACCCGTGTGCACGCCACACGTACTCTGCTACCGTAGTAGCTGCTTCCGGTGTGTAGTGCACGCCTGACCTGTCTAGGGGGGCCCTACAGTTCTCCACCCAATAACGGAGGTCGATGAATTTGCAGCCATTATAGTCGCAGAGTCGTCTGAGCCTCTGGTTTAGACCCTCCACATGGCTCCAAACCAGAGGACCGCGATCGACTCTGGGCACTATGCTGCAGATATTAAGCTCAGCTTGCACTCCGCGTGCGATGCTGATTGTCTTCACCAAATCAGCCAGCCGCCGGAAGGAACCAAGGATGGCCTCAGAACCCAAGCGGCAGGCGTCATTCGTTCCGACATGTGCTACTATCTGCAGCCGGTCACACCCAGTGCGTTCCATAGCTGCCGGAAGGGCCTCCTCCACATTACGGACGAGACCCCCCGGCAAGCACACCGAGTGCACACTGGCATTCTTCCCCGACCTACCCGCTATTTTCCTAAGGGGCTCCATAACCCGCCTAACGTTGGAGCTCCCTATAACTAATAGGCCCGCCCTCTGTGACTGTCGGGACCTTGCCGGAGAATCGGCCACTGGTCCAACAGGCGAGGCATCCTGTGGTGGCTCGGAAACGATGTCATCACCACTAGGAAGCACCCCGTACCTGTTGGAAAGGGGTAAGGCAGCTGCCACGCGGCCAGATCCCACCTTCGCCTTTCGGCCAGGCACGCGCGAGCCCACCACTGTCCGCCATTCACCCTGGAGTGATGGCTGACCGGTAAGATGCTCACTGCCGGAAGACGCAGCGATATCAGGGGTTCCATGTGATTCCAAGGCCACCGAAGTAGGCATAGGTCTCACCACAGTTGCCCCAACGCCACTACGAGCCGACGCCTGCGCCTCGAGCTCGATGAGCCTAACAGACAAAGCCTCCACCTGCCCCCGAAGAGTGGCCAATTCTCCTTGCGTCCGCTCACAACAACCACAGTCCCTACACATGACTATGTTTACCCTACTCTATACGGTGACAAATTCCCAAGATAATCTTCTGATGAGCTACTCTGATAATCAAGAAACACTCACTGAAATACGAGACGCGAAAACTACGCTAGGTTTTCCCAGAAAAACTATTTAAAAGCTAAGCGCAGCAAATAAGTACAAAAACGCTTTATACAAACAGTACTCGCTGCTGCTGGTGCTCTCGCTCTGGCTGTCACAAGACAACTGCTGATTCAAGTGACTAGTGGCTAACGGCCGCGAAACAAACAAAAGACGGTTTTAGGGCGCTTTCTGTTCTAAACGATCAAGAAAACACTAAGAAATCTAACACGAAAACTACGTAAAGTTTTATCAAGAACTGTTAGTTACTATGCAGAGCAGATAAACACAAATAGAGTCCCTTCCTTAGTGGAAGGTCGTAAACAAAATGCAAAATAAACGCTTTATACAAACAGTACTCGCTGCTGCTGGTGCTCTCGCTCTGGCTGTCACAAGACAAGCGAATGACGAACCGAACACTGGCCCCGTTAACACAACAGTGATTTGTGAACCTTGTTTTGCACAAATAATTAACCAATCTGATGTTTAAATTACCAAACATACGCATTAATCGTGCAAATTAAAATTAAATAAAATTTTGAATTATAAATAGGCAGAGGAGATCATTACACTAGACTACAAACTTGCAAATTGCGAAAAGGTGGTAGCGCATGCTTCCGTGAACACAGTACAGAACTAGTATGTATTCCGAAACGTACATTCAGAATGCAAATCAGATAGTAAGTGAAAGACAGCGCAGGCCTGCCCAAAACACTACGGAAATAGAGCTCAAGTGATAAACTTGAGAGGACGCGTTCAACATCAGGAATGCAATTTACAACTGCACGCACCAACAGTACAACGCGAAATTTACAATCCAATGGGCATTACATTTCATGACGTTCATTATGCTGATCCATCTACAAAGCATCGGCCAAACTACGGTCAGTAGAATGATCAGACAAGAACAACTAACGACACCTAATTATGAAAGAGTGGAAACTTGTCTTGTGAACGGCCACTAACACATTTAAGCCCACCAAATGTGGAACTATCCATGATTCCTCCATTAGGCCGAGGCCAGTTTCGGATTACATAGAGATCCATGTGCCACATCCTCCAATCAAAGCAACAGGGAACTCCCGGGAACGAACTGCTGCACGTGTCCTCGTCACCTTACAGAGAGAGATGAGCCTCAACTCTTGAGTAGGCGAAGGCGCGGTCCGCGATCTAAAGACAGGGGGCAGCCCTTCACGACACCTCGGCACAAACTCCGATTCCAGGCACGGCTCGCCCCGCGGCCAACTCCAGCCTATCTCCACCCGATGTAACGCTTCGAGCTGTGGGCGCACTTAAATCGTTCTAGCGTTGCAGCAAAAACCACCGCAGAGGACTCCTGAGAACAGTAACTTAACAACGCAACCAAAAGTCCTCAACGAGTACCACAATCGAAAGCAGGTAGGGCGAATGGCTCATCTATAGTTAGTGCTATTGATTATCTGATATATGGGAGTGTTAAACAGTTGTCCACTCTCGTATAGCCATTTATAAGATAAAATGAGATTTATATCAAACATTCTTCAGGTTGAACGCAAGTGACGTTACTGTGAGTTTTCATATTGTGTCACTGTTTACTGTGGCCCTTTTTAATGAGGTGAGGTCACAACTGGAAAATATGGCAGATCTCTGAAAATATTGTCTCACATCAACTTACTTTCACCGGGAAAATAAATTCTGTTTGCATACTGATGCTCGGCTGTGTGGAGCCCAAAATTTGAAGAAGTAACAATTGAGACGGCGAAGAAGAAGCCCTCAAGTTTCGGTATGTTGATGATGCTTTCATTACATAGACACTAGGAGAAACAAAATTAAAATATCTTCTAAATGATATTAATTCTAATACAAAGTTCAGCATAGGAAAAGGAGGAAGGAGCTAAAATTTCGCTTTCGGATCTACAAGTACCTAGTAAACCCGTTGGAAGTTTAGGGCACAGAAGTGTACAGGAAGTCCACTCATGGGGGAAGACACCGTGACACGAAATCTAGTCACGATTCCAGGCAGAGAAGAGAGCAACGAAAAGATTCTCTGAAGATCAGCCACAGCCACAGAACTTTCAGGACGAGCTCGATCATTTAAGAAATGGCTTCAGAAGAAAAGTCTTTTCTGAGAAACAGTTAAAAAGGGCACTACATCCTAAAAGGTATGCAGCTCCTAGTGACAAAAGAACCAACTGCAGAGAATGTTCCCTTCCATTACCAAAAACAGTCGAAGATGACGTCAGCAGAGTACTCAGGAAGCACGCTGTTCGCACAATATTTCAGCCAACAAAAAAGATGCGTGAATATTTTGACACTGCTCAAGATCTACGCCCCCTGCTTGCCACAGCAGTAGAATATGAAATCTTTTGCATTTATGGTCAAGTGTACGTTGTAATCACAAAAGGAAGGAACGCAAGAGAATCTATCATCTGGGAAACACGAATAAATCAGCGGGAGCTGATCATGCACTGGGACCAGGGCATAGCCAAATTCGGTTCTCCGGTAATATAGTTTTACCAAGCTCTCATATTTAGTGCCAGGATATACGCAGAGGACAGAAACTGAAAAGCACCAAAGAAACTTTAACAGAAAGAAGAAGGATTTAAATTTGACAGGTTGTGGGCATTAATGGTAAATAAAGCAAACAGCGCCAACACTTCCCCAACACACGTTTCTAGAACACACATAGGCGTTACTAAAAAATCCTAGGCAGCGGTCTTATGGCGTCATGAATTGAGTCTCGTGGATACATATAAAGAGTTCGGCTTGCTGAGCTTGTTTGAGACTGTAAGTGCTTTGTGAGTCGTTAAAGCCTTTGTTAAAGTCTCCTGCATTGGAAAACGAAATTTCGTACAGTGAATCATGTGTTGCACCACAGTCTGAGGCCAATAACCAAAGACATTGGCCTAGAGGAAGTATGACTATCGCAGTGAGGGTTCCGTTCAAACGTAATATTTAGGCCCTGTATATATAGTTCACCCATTCCGGTAATCGAGAATCTCAACGTCTTTTGACTTTTATCGATATCGATACTGATAAAACATTGGTCCCAGAAGATTCAAGACTATATCAAAATCTTTACAGTAGTTCCTGAGACTAGCCCCCGTACAAATAGAAGCGAGAGGGGACTTCGATTTATATATGCAAGGAGAGAAGATTTAATAAACTATTTATGTTTATTTACTTAAAAGTGACTACAACTTACATTTTATGTTCGCATCCAGTAATATTTCTTCATTATGCTTTTGATGGACGATGAAAGCAAATGTACGTTCTGACGGCAAAAAAATATTTTTAGGTGTTATAATTGCAGTTAAACAATTATCAGTCTTTTTTCATTTCCTTGTACTATGAAATCTCGCTTCTTGCAAAATTTCATGATTATAGGTGAACAGGAAGTACCCTATGGGTCTTGTTGAATGAGTTTGCGAGAGTCAAGATTTGTGTTATAAATAGCCGTATCTCTTGATTGCATACGCTCAGAACCTTCAATTTTTTACATTGCCAAGCGTCTGTAGATCTTAGTACTTGACATAAATTTCAATTTGATTCGTCTAACCAGCTCTGAGAGAAAGGGTTCCTAACAGACAGACGGACAAAAAAGCGTTCCTGTAACGGGTTCGCTTTTATCGTCTGACATAAGGAGGCCTAAAAACGACCAAATAAATGCCCCGAAAGCCAGTACTGCGCGACTGCATGGTGTCATGGCTGTTCATATTGATAATGTTGCGATCGTCAGTACGAAGGCTGGTTTACTGCATCTCTTCATGCTAGTCATTTCTGTGCAAGGATCTTCATATCTGTCGTATCCATTTGAGCCTGTTTACTCCATTAAAATCTTGCTATTTTTCCTGTGCAATTTTTAGTCAATAGACTTCCCTCTAACGATTTCAAGATATCTCAGTATATGTCCTATCAAACTGAAACGTCACAGGTTTACGCTTCATTTAACTAACTGATTAAATTCTATATGTTTAATAATTCATTTTACGCCGAGAGCGTCCTTTCAATGTTTCGTCTAGCTAATTAACTTCTGGATTCAAGAATGCTTCCGCGTATATTTTTTCTTCTGTAGGTGTCACACCTTCTCTCTCATCCTTTGATCCCGTGATGTATGTGGATGGATAAATGTAATTATGCATGGAATATATAATAATCTGGGTTAATCAAAGGTGGTAGCAGTAGGGTAGTTTAGCACCAACATAACAACGTGAGCAGATTCGGCAGAGAGTTAGTGATTCCAAAGATAGTGGGGATGAGCAGGGCAGAGTTTGTGAGGTTGGTGCTCACTGAGGTCCTACCCCCACCGCCAGTTTTTTTGAACGGTTGGCGGTTGGTCCTGGAACGCGCCATGTTAGGACACTCCGGTGCCGCCGATCGAACGAGATGGACGCAGGGGTGCCGCGCTCGTCATGGATGGCGAGAAAAATTATTCGTAATGTGGGTTTTTTGAGGTAACATTGATTATGAAACACGTTCGGGTGTGAATTAATACCGGGAAACGTTCAGCGATGTTTTATTTGTAGAAATTTTCAGATTAATGTGTTTCAACTAGCGGATTTGGGCGCGAGGTGATTAAGGGCATGAACCAACGGTTCTTGTTCTTAGGTCAATAGCGGATAGGTTCATTAATGTTTCATTTATTGCATAGATTAGTTCTGAATACAAGCAATATAAAATTTTCATGATTCAACGGTTTACTTTACTCGTTTCTTCGTTGTCAAACTTGGGCTACGTGTTGCCAGCATTCATAACGGTAGTCACTGGATTTGCCTTTCGTAAATCATAGCATGAATAATGTGGAGTCATGAAGCCTGGGCTGGTTTGCTCACGTTGCATTGCGTTTGCATAATACGCGGTTTCAACATGAACTTATCCGCATGGTACTGCATGTATAGTAAAACAAGTAATGTTTGAGAGAGTGAAAGGTAATATCCTTCCCTACGCGGTTTCAACATGAACTTATCCTCATGGTACTGCATGTATAGTAAAACAAGTAATGTTTGAGAGAGTGAAAGGTAATATCCTTCCCTACTCCGGGCGTTAAATAGGTGTGACAATAACTAAATGGTGTTCATTTTTACCCATTTTAATCATTAGTAGATGTAACTGGCGACGAAGTGTTGTCTATGGTTCCGGTATGACGAGATGCAAGAGATAGTGAGCGCTTCATGAAGGTTTTGTCACTGAGAGTGGTAGTTTTCTTAAATGTAATAGATTTCATGTATGTTTTGTCACAGAGAGTAATAGTTTTCTTAAATATTATCGAAATAAATCAGAATCATAATTGAAATTCTCTCTTAGCGTTATTCAGTATCCTTCATCCATACCACTGAGATAATGACTAAATTTTATGAATTTTCAATCCAGGAATATCCATTGTATGCATTATGCACTTCATGCGACTAACTGAATTCATAGTATCAGAAAAAGAAAGTCTTACCGTCCATAATGTGCACGTATTGTTCCATGGCCATTCACCGATGTGAATGATATACTTTCTAGCGGGTTTGATTACCGATATCTCAATTTATCGGGTCTAATTGAAAGAATTAGACACATAGCGGTAGAAATGGAAACCAGGGAGCACTGAATCCGCTTATATTAAAGGGAGATACTTCTTACATGAAAAATAATCGGCGAAACAAACAAGGGGTAGGCTTTCAAAACTAATATTTCTTTTGGTCAAGTTACAGCAAAACTTATTTTCCCCGTAATTCTGTTGGATTCAACTTCGCAAGTTATTCGATATACTCATCCAATCTTCAGTATACATCTTAGCATCACCTTCCAGAAGCTTCTGTTGTCCTTATGACTGAACTGTTCGCCGTCATGTTCTACTTTCGTACAAAGGCTAAACCTCAAATAGTTTCTTCGCGTTACAACAACATTAGCCAAGACGCTTGTAACTCAATAGTGAGGAGTTCATTAGTACTGTTTTTAAACAGAACCCCTTGTGAAAGAAATGCAGTTGTTGAGTGCTGGTACGAATTAGACATGTGTCTGTTATAGCCTTCTTCTAGATGATTTTTCTTAGTAGTTTCAATGTTGAATTGCAGTGGAAATGTGATTTTTTTAATTTACAAAATTTACTAGGCTGAGTGGGTTCCCTGAAATTAGTGAGTTGTTATTCAACAAACGAGTATTTCTTCAAAAGAAAACAGGTTGACGTAACGAAGCACGCTACCTCAGTTTTAATGCAAATGGAAATTCGTACTCTTCTGCCGTTTACCAGATTTATGACTTATAGCGTGACGGAACTTGTCATGAAATCCGTTAGATTCCGTCATTATGCAGTCGATTACAGCATATAGATCCAGTTAAACACACAGTGGCAAATATGGATATGAATGCGATATTGGTGGAAGTGTGTGTAACTCAGACGCTTTCGCTACAGTTAGGAAGACGTTGAAGCGTCAGATTCATGTCGATCAAAGACAGTCATAACAACAGACAACATCACGAAGTTAGGACATACGCCACAAAATCTACGAGTGGTACTGTGGGAACTAACGATTATCACGAATACCGTAGACATCATGGTTCCTAACGGTTTCAGCAACCAGTAGATCTGTTAATTTGTGCGGCTCAAAGTGACCGAAGAGTGGAAGGCGACACGCATCATTGAGACTCCATTGACACGTGAGATCCAACTCTAAGGTAAATTGTTTCAGAGACTTGGAGTTACGAACGCGCAAAAACGGATGGCATTAGTACAACGATTGTACTCACTTTTCCAGCTCCTATTACAGTAGCCTACAAAAGTTTACTTTGGCCAATGGTGTTTACTTTAAAATACAAATGAACTATTTTTTTTTTCAACAATTCAGACCCGTCCTACAAAAGGGTATTTCTGGTTTGATCAAAAACAATTTTAGGTCTATGGTTCACATATTTGTTACATTTATTTCTTTCAACTCTCTGGTGACAACATGTGTCCCTAGTATTGTTTTCTATTCATGGTGTCCTGCAGCGCTTATGAAACTGATGAATGACATTGTATGTTTGTATATAAAGAAGACTGTTTGTTTGATTATTTATTTTCACTCTGCCTGGATCAATATCGGGGTACATTATCACCTTCATCAGTCCTACAGAAGATAAAAAATACTTAAAACTGTGGTTTTGCTCAATATAAGCATTTACTTAGCACCACAAAATGAAACTACAATAAGTTCACATTGCAGCAGATACGACAAACAGAGACAATAAACTGACTGACATCTTGGGTTGTCGGGTGTTCTGCCGGATATCAGCGTCGTATTTGCACGTGCAAGTACGACGCTGATATCCGGCAGAGCACCCGACAACCCAAGATGTCATTAGATCGCCGGGAAAGCCTGAAGAGTTACAATAAACTGACTACCCCAACGTGGTTTAATATTTTTAAAATACTTTATATTTCATCACATGACCTACGGCCACATACTACGCCCTCCACAGTGATGGCCTGAGTTATGAGGTATTTGCTTGGGAAGTTCACTGCACTACCAGAATGTGTTGCTCGTTGGATTGGCTGATAACACTTAGTTGGTTTGATGAATGCAACTGGTTGATGTGGATGATGCAGGATCCATATTCTTCACCGGGAGGCCTGGTTTGAGTATGTAGGTGGAGATCCTCTTCTGACCATGAGGTGCTTCAACAACATTGATTTTCAGGCTGTGAATGTATCTGATGTGATCCATTGTAGAAACGTTGGTGAGGTTTCCTCTGTCCACCGTGTCTTATCAAATGGCTCTGAGCACCATGGGACTTAACATCTGTGGTCATCAGTCCCCTAGAACTCAGAACTACTTCAACCTAACTAACCTAAAGACATCACACACATCCATGCCCGAGGCACGATTCGAACCTGCGACCGTAGCGGTCACGCGGTTCCAGACTGAAGCGCCTAGAACCGCACGGCCACACCATCCGGCTCGTCGTGTTTTTATCAATATGTTTTTATCAATATAAATTCAGGATGGATGATGAAAGATTATGCAGTGTAACGCCGAAAATGTATTGGTTTACAGGACGCCATGTACTACTTCAAGTTGAAAGTGAAAGCTGGAATTCTAGACTCCACCGATGTAGGGCCAAAGAAATCAGCTGGAAGCCTAGTCTATATGCAGCGATGGTGCTAGAGTCTGGAATCGCCTAAGCATGGAGACCCGTTATAATTGATAAGCCATCGAACCAGTAATGTTAAAGTCGGGCTCTTAATACTGCCTTGATGTTCTGATGCCACTGTTCAATTATGATGTTTGATACCGGATGGTAAGCAGTGGTTTTGATGGTGTGGTGTATACCTAGGGACATTGCGAGGTGATGGGAGAGTGCTGGAGACGTTTCGAACGGAGACACCCTTTTATGGAACTGTCATTGGCAAACGTGTAAACCTGTCACAGTCGTGGTCCGAGTAGATCGACACGGATATGCGAAAAGTATCCGTCCACTTCACTGAAAGTTCCATTAGCACTGGTTACATGTTTTGAAATTTTTGATCGTTGTCAACAAATGCATGGTTTTACCCACAACTTTACATCTTATTTCAATGAAGGACAAATTAAGTGTAGTGCATCTCATATCAGCATGAGCCAGGTCATGTTGTGTAGAGCAGTCTTCTTGTCAGTGGGAAGGATGAGCATACGGCGTAAATTTACCTGTAGAATTGTCACAAAGTAAGTAGCTGTAGTCCATCAGGTAACAGGAGTCTGAATCATTCATTTTGGCCAGTTCTGGGTTACTGTTTTGTACCTTAGAAATATCTTCGTACTAAATTCTGGTTGGCTACATGTCTGTGTAAATCTGGAACATATATCACGAGGAATATCCTCTTCTCCAGGAAGTTATCGAATATGTAAGGTGAACTGAGAAATTCGAGACGACATACTTATCTTGGTTTTGCTTTTTTTGATAACTTTGTAAATGCAGATTTCAGTGTGTTCTGGTCAGCGAATACTGTGAATTCTCTGACCACAGGTGTGTTGGTGAGAGATGTGGAGGAATACACAATTGCTTCAGGTGTTCCTTTTCGAGTTGGTGTACCAAATGCACCAGCAGCATAGTCGCAAACATCAACCTTCACAACTGAGATCTCAGGAGGGCTGAGCAAACTGATTTGCATTAGATAGTTCTTCTGTTAACTTCTATAACCATTTGTCTGCTTTGTCAGTTCATTTAACATGGCAGTTACCTTTCCTCTTAGTACTGTTGTACAAGTTCAGGAAAGGTTATTAGATTTCTGTAACATATGACAACAAGAGTCTGTAGAACTCCATCAGTCTGAGAAAGTGGCACAGTACAGTTACATTACTTCTGACAAACTTTCAGTTTTCACACTACTCGTGTCAACCTTCAGTTGCCACGCTTCTAGTGCTAATTATATGTGTAATAACCTTTCTTTTTTCAGTTACTATAGTAATTGTCCTTAGGACTGGCGACTGTAATTTCCCCCAAATCTCAAATATCTAATTACCGCTAGTTAATTGTTAACGTAACGGCCGCACATTTACTTTCTTTATTAACTTTACCCCTTTTCAAAATTAATTTCCACCCGTTTTATTTGCATTTTTCCTTTCATTTAGGTGTAACCCTTTCCTCCCTCTTTACCGACAGATTAACTTCGGTGACGATTGCTTTTCCCAAATTTCCATTAGGTACACACGGTTTAATTTTTCACTGTCATTAAGGTCGATAAGTGAGGGGGAGGTTACAAGTTCTACTACTATTTTAGGACGAAGAAAAAAAAACAGATTATTTTCACTGTTTAAGGTTCCGTGCCCCAAATGGTAAAAACGGAACTCTTATAGAATCGCTTTTTTGTCCGTCTGTCTGTTGACTCTGAAAAGCCCTTTTTCTTAGGAACGGGTGTAAGTATCAAGTTGAAATTTATGCCACATACTAAGGCCTACAGTCTCTTAATGGGTTTCCAAGCCAATGCAATCAAAAGATACTCTTATATTTATGTCATATATTTCATACTCGTGAATTCCATCATCAAAACCAATAAGGTACTTCCCGTTGGCCTAGAATCATGATATTTGACAGGAAGGAAGGTTTCACAGTAAAAAAAGGAAAGAGTCCGAAAAATGTAAATTTTTAATTACAACACACGAAGAAACATTTTTTTTGTCATTTTTTATGTCTCTCTGTTTGTTCGACCGTCTGTTAAGGCCCTTGTTTGTTAGGAGTGGGCAGATGTATCAGGATGAAATTTATGTCATATACTAAGGCCTGTGGGCTGTTGACGGCGAAAAAGTTTCTAAGTCAATGCAGTCAAAAGATATGGCCTTTTATAACACATAGTTTGATACTCGCGAACTCACTCATCGAAATCTATAGGGTACTTCCCGCTGATCTAGAACCATAAAAATTTCACTACAAAGAAATTTTTACAGTGCTAGTAATGGAAAGTATTCGAAAATCGTTTATCTGTAATTACGTCACATGACAAAAGTATTTCTTTTGCTATTTGTTATTTGACATCAAACTTGAGATTAAAACAATCAGTACTTCTGCAATCAGGCCGAGATGGTCGCGAGTGTAAAGGTCAAACATCAGACAAAAAATTACTTTATTTCTCATATGAAGCGTTTCAGAATTTATCCATCATCAGATATCCAGGAGCGATCACTGTGCGTACGTTTGGCATGTCAAGCTGTACCGTATCTATGAGATCGATAAATTCCGAAACGCGTCAATTGAGCAATAAAGTCGTTCTTTACGTGATATATAACTTTTACCATTGCGACCCGGTCATCCTGAATGGAGAACTACTGATTATTATAAACATGGTCGCCTGCTTCCTACATGGTAGCCTGCCTTCTGCATGACTTTATGTCAGATTCCTGTTATTGGAATTAAAACATTCTCAAAAATCTTGGAATCGCTGGGACCAATATCTTGTCGTTATTCGTAACAGGCAAAAATGGTCGACATTCTCAATTCCCGGAGTGTCTGTCTATATGCATAACTAAGTTTGAGCGGAATCCTCAGTGCGCGTGCCCTACTCCCGGCTGGCAACATCTTTTTAATTTTTATTTTTTAATTTTTTAATTTTTTTTTAAGATGACCCAAGAATGACACATCTTTCTCCGCGAAAAAGAATTTTTCCACATTAATGTTAAAGTTCTGTTCCCGCAGTCGCTCAAGCTGGCGCAAATGCATTACGATGTAAGACAATTACTCTTTTGTACATTGATCTGAGTAAAAAATGGTTCAAATGGCTCTGAGCACTATGGGACTTAACTTCTAAGGTCATCAGTCCCCTAGAACTTAGAACTACTTAAACCTAACTAAGGACATCACACACATCCATGCCCGAGGCAGGATTCGAACCTGCGACCGTAGCGGTCGCGCGGATCCAGACTGTAGCGCCTAGAACTGCTCGGCCACACCGGCCAGCTGATCTGAGTACATACGAGCATTTCTTCAGAAAAAAATTCGGTGAAAAGACAGTCCTTTCTACTTAAATTTTCGACCAAAGAACTGATGTGTAGTGCAATCTAACCATATTTCAAAAAAATTTTCAAGCATAGTTACTACTTACTTCGTGCAAGGGAGTGAATTGCTGGCATAAATGAATACTTGAAGAGTTTTATGATCACAGTTACTTCTACAGATTTCATAATCAGTTTCAGAGAAAGTACACTACCTCATCAAGACCTCACTGAACAACGAAAACATGAAACACAAGTAACGGAATATCGAAGACCTAAAAATGCTGCAAGCAAATATCATCTCAAACTGTGAAAATTCTAGCCACAATGTCACCATACTTTTTAACTTGTCGGAGAAGCAATTTGCAAAACAGGTTACTACATCAGTCGTCCAGGGCAAAAACGTGGTAGCAACAGCCAATGGCGTTCACAGAAGACTAGGTGACAACACAGGCAGCAACGAACTAAATTAGTTTTTCTCGTTAAAACAGGGAATTCGTAAGACCACATGGCCTCTATGACTTACTTTTGGCTTGCACTTTTACTCCTAAGGTAGTTCATGTCAGAGATGCTATCTCAGCTTCTCAGAGACTGCATACTCTCACTAATGGAACACTTGATACAGAATGCAATAGGCTTGTAACTCAGAATACCTAGAGGAAACACTAGTTCTGAAAGTTGAGATTGTGACAAGCAACTTCCAGTGATCTACATGTAACGCTGAAGCAACGAATATATCATCTATGTATGAATAACAAACAGGCGAATCATTCATATTTCTGTGAATAACTAACTAGAATGTTTTCGCTGCATTGCGGAGACCATATGGAATTATCAAAAATTAGAGAAAAGTGCATGTGGTATAATCACAGCTGTTGCAGGCAGATGTTCTAGCACAGCTAGTATGTGGTGATCAACTCGAGGAAGGTTGGCTTTAGAGAATATCATCCTGTTGCAGAATTAACAGCTAAAATCAAGTAACTGAGGTACTGGATAGCGGCCCGGCACCGTTACAGCGTTTGAAGCTCTATATTCTACTTAGGGAAGCCAATCACCATCTGTCTTTGGAACGAGATGGAGACGTCTACACGAGCAGCTTTTAGAAGGATATTGTTGTGGATTGGCAGGAGACCAACCCACTAAATTTAGAGGAAGCCGAAAGGCACGCGTTTTAGCTCACGCAGGCTGGCGTGCGGTCTGGAACAGGACAATGAAATTACAACTTAGAAAAATTGACGCAGATGGTGGAATACTTAACTTTAATCCATTAATGTTGAACGTAGCTCTTGTCTGTACATTATTTACAATATCAATAGCAACTGATAATGGCGCCTTGCTAGGTCGTAGCAAATGACGTAGCTGAAGGCTATGCTAACTATCGTCTCGACAAATGAGAGCGTATTTTGTCAGTGAACCATCTGTAGCAAAGTCGGCTGTACAACTGGGACGAGTGCTAGGACGTCTCTCTAAACCTGCCGTGTGGCGGCGCTCGGTCTGCAATCACTGACAGTGGCGACACGCGGGTCCGACGTATACTAATGGACCGCGGCCGATTTAAAGGCTACCACCTAGCAAGTGTGGTGTCTGGCGGTGACACCACAGATATTATACGCATAGTTG
Organism: Schistocerca serialis cubense; assembly: GCF_023864345.2. Classification (NCBI taxonomy): domain Eukaryota; kingdom Metazoa; phylum Arthropoda; class Insecta; order Orthoptera; family Acrididae; genus Schistocerca; species Schistocerca serialis. The sequence continues at coordinate 1,139,285,237 of NC_064639.1, read as the reverse complement.
ATCGGCTCTTGTAACTCAGTTTTTCCTTAAGATTATTTTTCTGGGGACAAGAGTTTGCTTAGAGCGCGCATTGGTAATCCTGTAGTCGTGGTCATGTGCTGCACATCAACTTCAAAAAATAGTAATCATGTTTCTCCCCAAAAATGTAACGCTGTTTTTTAACAAGTCTCGATTTTTGCGGTGAGTCAGTCAGAAGCACTAAACTTCATCTGGCTTGTACAAGCGATTAAAGCTTGTCTGTCAAGAACATTCCGGTCTTAATATCAAGCAACGGACCACAATAGCTCAAGAAATCGGCACCAATATTTAACTGCGAACATCTGCGAGAAGAAATTGCCATGGAAATCTTCTCAAAAGGCCTGTTTCGACGTTCTGTAGGCATTCACCGAGCGGTTGTACAACGGGTCGACTGCAGCGTGTCCTAGTTCGTAGCATCTGAATGTGGCTCAGTAGTTCTGAAACTTGCTTTTCCAGATGGGAGACTCTTATCTTCAGATGAATGCCAAACACTTACAGCACTGTACACCGACTGGCTGGACGTCATGATCTCTGGAATTTGGTCAGCCGTAGAAGCCATTGCATCGAGACTTCCGTCTTGTCTAGCTGCGACGGTAGAACGAGCTTTGGCTGGCAGTCACTGAAGAAATACAGTTTCCAAAAAATCGTTTATTAACTGCGTTCCTGGAAGAGCGCGTCCGTCTCCAAATAAGTATATGATATTGTGTCTGCTAGTTACGCTCCAATGGAAGTTTTTTTAACTTAAAGTGAATAATTTTTCAAACACTGAAATAAGCCACTACACATGAAATCTGAAATCTAATGAGCAATTTGCTATATAATGATCCCAAAATTGCTTACACTCACGGTAAATAACTGAGATTCAGGTTACAAAAGACAATTTTCAGGGTTTTGCCCCAGAACGGTGGTGTTTTAACAGATGGATTTCCATGCCACTGTCATTTGACGAGGGGTTTGCCATGGAAACGAGTATTTAAATTGACGCAGTGAAATTGGAATAATGTTTGTGGCCACTGCATACCTGCGCCACATTGTTCTTATCTATAAATCGAAAATCCGCCGGCGTAATAATTATATTTAAGAGTCATTTGTTTGCTAAAGTGGTAAGAACTTGAAGTGCTACATGCAAAATTCCACAGGAATATTGGGATGAGTTACTGGAAAACATGGACAGTCGTGTTATAGATAGTCGTAATATTCACTGCACCGAAAATGAGAACCTCCTTAGCAAGAATAATGTTCATATGTTGATGATGTCCATTACAGAAACGTTGTTGTTCTGACCTCTGGACCACCAAGGTGTGTTGTGCTCTGGGAGTGGAGCTTAAACTTGGTTCTGTGTGCTCATAACGAAAAAAAAGGTAACTACATCATTGTCGATTTTAGCGCAACAACCAGTTTTTCTCTGCGACTTCCGCAATGTATGCGTTCGACACACACACTGAACACACCTCCGCCTCTCTGTGTCCACCGCTTCCTCCTCTGTCTATCCTCCTCATCCTCCCATTTCTAGCTGTATTCTCCTCCCCATTCTCTTTAATCTCCTCCTCCCCATTCTCTCTGTCTCATCTCCTCCTCTCCCTCTCTTTTATCTCCTCCACCCTATCTCTCTGACAACATTTTCCTCCACCCCTCTTTTGTCATATCCTTCTCCACATCTCTCTCTCTCTCTCTCTCTCTCTCTCTCTCTCTCTCTCTCTCTCTGTCTATCTGTCTATATATCTATCCATCTCTCTATCTCCACCTCCCCCTCTCCCTTTTCCAACTGCCAACTACTCCTCTACACCTTCCATCTGCCCCATGCATCTCCACCTCCTTCCCCCATCTGTCCACTATCTTCTCCTCTGACTCTGTTCATACCCTCCTCTATCCATTTCCGCCTGTCCACAGCCATGCTCATCGGCACATGTAGTCCTGGCAATACAGTTCAAACAGGCTAATACTTCTGTCACGACGTTCTTGTCATAAAGGGCAGGCTACACATCACATGCTTGAAAATCATTTATTTGTCTCTGACATACTGACCACCACGCAAAGTAGGTCAATAAAGCAGGCTGACACCGTTCCAAATCAGCACACTCGTTATGCAGGCCATCCTACATGTCAGAATGCTTGACACATAGGTCCCTTGCAAAGCAGTTTGACTTGGCAAGCTATACAGTTCCCACACGACATGCCTGTGATCCTGTGATGCATGGTAGTCCATACACCAGGCTCAGGAAAAAAAAGTTTTTAGCCGTATTTCCACTGCTATTTGAGCTACAAGGTTATAAACTTCACAGTGATGGTACTCATTAGGCCTGATTTTTCTATGTAAAACTTCGTTGAGATCGATCCAGGGGTTTGGGAGCATATCTTGGGCATACACACTTACATACACACACACAGCTTCAAATGTACAACATACAACAGATTATGAACATAACACAGTGCATATACAGTGATTGGGGAAGACAATATTAGTGCCCGGGCAATATTCTGCAGTACCTTCTTTGACAGGAAATCGATTCATATACATCTTAGAGATATGTCAATGCCACTTTTCTACCACTGATTACTGTCCTAGTTACACAAGAGATGCACACCTCTGTGACTCGTTAACATGAAAACTTGATCGTTCTTCAAGTAAGAGAACACTTATTGTTTCAACATCATGATCATCAAACCAGTCTCAGATATTCTCCGTCGTGTGAGTGGGGAATTATTTTGGATTATTCAATCCTCTTGTGGGCCTTATGTTTTGATACTGGATGAACAGTTGCCGAAAACGGCATCTACAACCGTCCTGTGCTAGTGGACAGTCACTGGACAGCATTAAAAGCTTTCATTGGTTACCACGCAACGATCTTTGCTTGTAGCATTACTGAAGCATTGTACTTACATTAACTAGATTTATGAAGGGCCTGACAATAGCAGCACTATCATGTTTATTTTCTGCGGATCCTGTTCCACTGTTTTCGTTGATACCCTTCTCTAAATTCTTGTTAAGTCTAGCCACTACTTTCGAGGCGCCTTCTATGAAGACATTCCAAAATTATATTTAGCGGATGACGATCCCCACGAACCATACATGCTGCTGTAACACTAGATACAGAATCCATACAAGCCTCTAGTAGATTTGCGATGCTTGTTCCCTGTTTACGGACGATAAGCCCTCCTTCAGAGTCTGTTATGTCGGCTGTTATCACCATTATAACAGTAGCAGGAGCACTGTCTGTTAGTTACAGACTGCCACAGGACCAAGTGTGTGCCTAACTGGCAATCAAAAATTTCGCTGCAGGGAAGAATTATTTATGTCATGTAATTCATATCACTTATACGCATTACGCCCTGTATGTATGATCGGTAAAGCAATAAGTGTAGATATTTTTATTGGTGACTGAGAACGGTGTACTGAACAACATAACATCGCCATTTATTTCATTTGCACACTAATAATCAAAGCTATTAGACGTAGTATGACTTTAGGTTGCTTAGTACTTTCAAGTACATGTACAAGAGCAAGCCATTAATGTTTATTGTTTCCCTTGGCATCTGGTCAGTGTTGACCCGTGGACGCTTGGACACAAAACGGTTAGCCTTTAGTGATGCTTGCGTAGTCCACTTAGTGGTGCAGTTACGACAGTGTAGAAAACATAAGGTAATAAATTATGTGATTTGTTTGTGGAAAGACTGTTCGATGCAGAGGAAAAAAGCAATCTACAAACTGATGTGTTTAGTATCTGCATTTATACCTTTTTACATCCTGTATAATTATTTGTGGAACTTTCAGTTTCCTAGCTGTGGTGGCTCTGAGCCTGTGACAAAAATGAGGAGATTCTATCAGCATAGGCACACATTTCTATAGCCACTTCTTAGCCAGTTATTGTGAGAGATCAGCAGGAACAAGTTTCCTATTATGGTTTGTTGCGTTAGTACAGTATACCATCATCCTGTTAAGTTGAGACCTCAGACGCCGCTGGTTCCTTACATATGTTTTGCGGCATATCGGAGATTGAGGTGGCCACGTTTCTACATCTACATTAACAGTAATTTCGTTTTCGCACAGCGTGTAGAAGACGCAACCTGACCTTAATTTCCTAACTGTATTCCTTTTATTTTGCTTTTATTGGAACTCTATGAAACGTTCTGCGAGGAATTAACCACCAATTTCGTTAAGGATATCGTTCCATACGTATAATATCGCGTCCAAAGCGAGGTCTCTACCATACAACATTTATGTTATGTTATGGTATGTTAACCGGGGACCTAGAAACGACGGAGAGGCTCCGTCCCCGTCGTAGCCGCAGTGGTCCGCAACCCCACGACGACTACCGCAGTCCACTTCAGCCCTGCGCCGCCCCACACCGAACCCAGGGGTATTGTGCGGTTCGGCCCCCGCTGGACCCTCCAGGGAACGTCTCACACCAGACCAGTGTAACCCCTATGTTTGCGTGGCAGAGTAATGGTGGAGTACGCATGCGTGGAGAACTTGTTTGCGCAGCAATCGCCGACATAGTGTAGCTGAGGCGGAATAAAGGGAACCAGTCCGCATTTGCCGAGGCAGATGGAAAACCGCCTAAAAACTATCCACAGACTGGCCGGCTCACCGGACCTCGACACAAATCCGCCTGGCGGATTCGTGCCGGGGACCAGGCGCTGCTTCCCACCCGGAAAGCCGTGCGTTAGACCGCACGGCCAACCGGTTGGGCATACAACCTTTACTCAAACAATATAGGGACACAAAGTGGAAACAGACAAGGTGGATGAAGACTGGAGAAGGAAACGGCTATGGTGGATCACGGTCGGAGAAGAAAGCGGTCGCCTGACAACTAGAGAAATAACTTCCACAATGTCTGACTCAGCGAATCAGGTTTTTAAACTCTAGGACCGTCTTGTCACGAAATATATGTGAAAGGAATTTGGCACGGAGCTTAGCTCCGTTTAATGGTTCTTCCGATCGCTGATGCTCGTAACACACTGTTTTGTAGTGAACGTGATGTGGAGGGAGGAATGAAGACGCCCCACAAGGGCTAAATGTTGGGTGAAGCTGGGAGAAAGTCTACCCGGAAATCTCTCTCTTAGACTTTCTCCCCTTTCGCTTTATGATTATACGTTTACTTACCGATAATAGTCAGCCTTGAGAGTTCTCTGCACAAAGCTATATAAACACACTCTTAACAATACCATTGCAGTTACAGAGGAAAAACAATAAAATTTCATACATTTGTAATAAAATACGTTGTATGTGCTGTGTATGTATATTACACACACTGTAGTTTGGGGTCGTTGGACTCACTCCTATGGGTGATGTCTTTCTTTGTTTCCGTTGATCTCCATCCTGATGTTCACAGAGGCATCGTATTCACATACCTTCAGGGTTTGTGTCTTCCAGCAGGATAACTGTTTGTGATATAAGTCCAGAATCGTGCCACAGTGGTTTGAGGAGCACTCACGTTGATGTCTTGGCCAACAAATTCATCTAACGTGAACACTATGGAATCCAGCTGGAATGCTATTAGATGTCGGCTCTGGGTCCGCAGTTTCCTGGAATTGCGTTAACATTTGGTGTTACATAACTCCGAAAACCTACGAAGGATGTGTTCAGTCCATACCGCTCAGAACTGCCGCCGTATCGGATACAAACAGTGGATCAACACACTATTAAGTAGTTGGTTATAAAGTTTTGGCTCATTAGCTTAGTACTGACACTCTTGATATGCGCGCTATGATCTTGACTGCTGGTAAATGCATGTTAATCATCCACACCTTCAGAGTTCTGGGTGCAGAATGTAGCAGGGGTCGTTGTGAAGAATTATTATCGCATAGCACTGACTGTCACATTGCATTTTCTATGCACAACACACTACAGAATAATATGTTAGTATCATGGCCTCTGATGCACGCTGTAAAAGAAACAGCTTTGCGTGGATGCCCTTCGACTTTAACATAATTTTCCTCCAAATTGACGTGACTATGGAACGAAGTAAGTTTTGCCCGTAAGCGTCCAGGAGATTTTGAATGTCGTTAAGTCACTGGTTTATAAAGATCCCATTCGGAAGCTTCAGCACAGCATCTCCTTGTATGTTGACGACGGATGTATCTAGAAGGCGTTTTGGAGTAAGCTATTTTAGATGTAGCATCGAACCATCAAGTAACAAAAGTTTGTTTGTACCAAAAACCTACCCAAAACAAAAAGTGGAGATAAAGAATAATACAGTCTTTCATCACGGAGAACATGTATTTTGAGTATAAACTGATATGAACTGTTTTGCCACTGCTCGAGCTTATGGATATATTTCCTAATCGTTTCGGTTATGAGCCTATAATAAGGAAGGCTAGATGAAATGTGCTGTACATCTGTTGCAGAGCGAACAGCTCTCAGGACTCTAGAATCTCAGAACGATAATCAAGAAGACTACGGAAAAATCGGAGCTGCCGAACCGAAATCTGACTGCGGATTTTTCTACAACACTTACAAGCACTTTGCTGGTAAAGTATCCTGCAGACGGTCAGACTCCTGAATACTCTGACGTTGCAGCTATAACAGCTACCTGTTAGGTGACTGACTTCAGTCCACTTTCCGAACTGTGCGATGAGAGTGAATCTCAGTCCTTGAATGACTGTCCAGTGCGGTGTGCTGTTCAGACTCCCCTCAACAGTAGACTCTTTGGTAGCACATGACCTTGGCGTATGTATGTGTTGGCCAGGCGCAGCCTAGAGCTAGTTGCTGATAGGGCGGGACCTTAACGCAGTGGCTTAACACAGTAGCTGCCAGCTCAGGTGGGTTGTGGCGAGGCATTGTCAGCTTGAGTGTGTCACCAATCTTTTAAATATACACTAAGGGACAAACCCTAATTGTTGCCCTTCGCATATACACATGGCTGACAGAAGCGGTGGCATAAATTGTTTAAATAACATCTTAAACTCGTCCCTCAAGCATCAGCTCACACAAAACGACGAATTGTTTAAATAAAAATGTCGAGGCAGCAGTGCAGTGGCGCGAGAGTCTGATGTGCCTGGGGGGGGGGGGGGGGGGGGGAGTGGCTTATCCCAGTCGCGTTGTAATTATTTTTAATGCATTAAGTGTGTCGAAAGTCACACAAAGAGCTGAATTTTAAGAAAATCAAACGTCACAAGATTCAAACCTGGAACCTTCCCCCCTTACTAATCGGTTAATGCGGTAATATGACCGTGATCGTGTACACCTAATGAATTTGATTTTGGATGAGGCTATAGTCTCAGAAGAAATTTTGGTTGGTCGGTGGAGATAAATTTTCACTGACAATAGGTGGTTCATAGCCAGTCCACTGTCATTAAACTTCGAAAAGACCAACTATATGTAGTTCAGAACTTCCAAGAGATTTCCTCCTAGTGTGTGTATAAAATATTATCACATGGAAACAGGAGAAGTTGAGAGTGTAAAACTCTTGGGATTACAGCTTGATAATAAATTCAGTTGGGAGCGACATACTAATGAACTGCCAAATCGCCTAAACAAGTCTGTGTTTGCAAAGCGAATGATGTCAGACATAGGAGATATAAATGTAAAAAAACTGGCATATTTTGCTTATTTTCACCCCATTATGTCATATGGTATCATATTTTGGGTTAACTCCTTAGACTGAGAAAAAATGTCTAGAGTACAAAAGCGTATAGTAAGAGTATTGTGTAGTGTAAATCCAAGAACAGCATGTCGAAACCTATTCAAAGAACTGGTCACACTAACCACACCTTCTCAGTGTATTTATTCCTTAATGAAGTTTGCTGTAAATATTACATCTCTTCTTCCAACTAACTGTTTAGTACACAGTGTCAATAATAGAAATAAGAACAATATACATAAAAATTTAAAATCACTTACTCCTGCCCAGAAAGGAATCCAATATTCAGCAACACATACTTTCAATAAGTTACAAGCAACCATTAAGAGTGTAGTTTGAGGGAAGGCACAATTTAAACATAATTTAAAAGAATTTTTGATGGCCAACTCCTATTCCATCAGTGAATTTCTCAACAAGTGCAGTAGATCATTTTAATGAAAATTTATTATACTTTAATTTTTGACAATACTTGGTTGTAACATCCAAGTAACTACGTACTGTGAGAATGATGGATTATGAAGAGCAGATGTAAGTCTTAAGTCTGTACGTAGTGGTAGTTTAATTTGAAATCTCGTACATAATTTGACTGTTCTTAACTGAGGGTCATTAAAATGAATAATTTACTTTAATTTTTGACAATACTTGGTTGTAATAGCCAAGTAACTGTCTACTGTGTGAATGATGGATTTAATGAAAGCAGATGTAAGTATTAAACCTGTAAATATTAAAAGTTTAATTTTAATTCATGTACATAATTTTGCTGTTTATTGACTGAGGATCATTAAAATTAACGAAATTCAAGGTTTTCTAATTACATTTTTGTAATGTGTTTATCTGACATGTTCCACACCCAGGAGGATCCCCTCTTTTGTGGGTCTATGGAGTGAATAATTAATCTAATGTAATCTAATCAACAATGGACAGGTAACCGTATGGCTGAATGTGTGTCGTCTACAATGCTCCCATTGCTCCATGTAATATTGCGGTACACCTTCATTCGCAACGACCAGTTGATCTTATTCGAGTGTCTTACCTCTGTCCACACTCGCCATGCTCTTGGTGCCTCTCTAGTAACAACTCCGCTTGACATACACCCCACAGTGCACCCCACTTGCGTGCGTTCACTCTTACGTCTCACATCCACGTAAACCTCCCGTGCTGCCTGCTCTGATGTTACACTCGTGACAAGAGACAGCGCTCCTACACAAGTCTTTCTGCCAACGATATTGCTTTTCATAAGTTTACTTAACGGTATTAACCCAGAATAAATACACCGTAATACAAAATAATTTATAAGGGTTACAGTATCTATTACATTTCTAATTAACACACAGTATCTAAGAATTTACAGAATAAAACAAGTTCATCATATTTGCAATAAACGTAATGGGAAAAAATTAGGTAGTACGTCAATATTATGTACAGGGTTATTACAAATGATTGAAGCGATTTCACAGCTCTACAATAACTTTATTATTTGAGATATTTTCACAATGCTTTGCACACACATACAAAAACTCAAAAAGTTTTTTTAGGCATTCACAAATGTTCTATATGTGCCCCTATAGTGATTCGGCAGACATCAAGCCGATAATCAAGTTCCTCCCACACTCGGCGCAGCGTGTCCCCATCAATGAGTTCGAACGCATCGTTGATGCGAGCTCGCAGTTCTGGCACGTTTCTTGGTAGAGGAGGTTTAAACACTGAATCTTTCACATAAACCCACAGAAAGAAATCGCATAGGGTTAAGTCGGGAGAGCGTGGAGGCCATGACATGAATTGCTCCACCACGACCGATCCATCGGTTTTCCAATCTCTTGTTTAAGAAATGCCGAACATCATGATGGAAGTGCGGTGGAGCACCATCCTGTTGAAAGATGAAGTCGGCACTGTCGGTCTCCAGTTGTGGCATGAGCCAATTTTCCAGCATGTCCAGATACACGTGTCCTCTAACGTTTTTTTCACAGAAGAAAAAGGGGCCGTAAACTTTAAACCGTGAGATTGCACAAAACACGTTAACTTTTGGTGAACTGCGAATTTGCTGCACGAATGCGTGGGGATTCTCTACCGTCCAGATTCGCACATTGTGTCTGTTCACTTCACCATTAAGAAAAAATGTTGCTTCATCACTGAAAACAATTTTCGCACAGAACGCATCCTCTTCCATGGGCTGTTGCAATTTGTCATCGGGTGTCAGGGCTTGTAGCAGTTGTAAACGGTAAGGCTTCTGCTTTAGCCTTTTCCGTAAGATTTTCCAAACCGTCGGCTGTGGTACGTTTAGCTCCCTGCTTGCTTTATTCGTCGACTTCCGCGGGCTACGCGTGAAACTTGCCCGCACGCGTTCAACCGTTTCTTCGCTCACTGCAGGCCGACCCGTTGATTTCCCCTTACAGAGGCATCCAGAAGCTTTAAACTGCGCATACCATCGCCGAATGGAGTTAGCAGTTGGTGGATGTTTGTTGAACTTCGTCCTGAAGTGTCGTTGCACTGTTACGACTGACTGATGTGAGTGCATTTCAAGCACGACATACGCTTTCTCGGCTCCTGTCGCCATTTTGTCTCGCTGCACTCTCGAGCGCTCTGGCGGCAGAAACCTGAAGTGCGGCTTCAGCCGAACAAAACTTTACGAATTTTTCTACGTATCTGTAGTGTGTCGTGACCATATGTCAATGAATGGAGCTACTGTGAATATATGAAATCGCTTCAATCATTTGTAATAGCCCTGTACTACAAACGCCATTTTAAACTTAGCACAAGTGGCCTAGTTCTACCATCTTTGACCTGCGCTGTCGGGTTTGTCTAGCACTTTGCTGGGTGAACTTCCGGGTTTTCCGAGCTCGTATGGCAATCGGGACGCACTCAGCGTTGTGAGACCAATCGACGAGCGACTTGATTGGGAAGTAGCGGCTCCGGTCTCGTAAACTGAGAACGACCGTGAGAGCGGTGTGCCGATCACATGCCCCTCCACATTCTCATCCAGTGACGTCTCTGAGCTAACGATGACGGTCAGTACCGTTGGGCTTTCAAGGTTTATGGTGGATTTTTATAACATGGCTATTCTAAAATTCGTGTAGCAAAATACCGACTAACCTTTAATCTTCCTAGATGTCTGATTGCTTATAACTTACATAACTTATGACAAGTTCTTATGATTTCCTGATTGAAGATTTACACCTGAAGGATTTCAATCAACTCCTTCACGGAAGGAACGTTCTAGCTCGGCGATTTGCTTTTAAAGGCGCTACTAAGGTCGAAGATAAAAATACTAGCTAACCACAGACACAGTGTCTTTACTGTTGTGTTTGTGCATTCTGCACGGTGTAGATACGAGAGCGGGGTCTGTACTAGAGCCGGAACACAGATGGCTTGCAGGCGTTTTAGCGTCTCTCTCTCTCTCTCTCTCTCTTTCTCTCTCCCCAGACGCAGTTATTTCAGCTCTCCTCTATCTCGCAGAAGTCTGCCCTCGGTAGCGAGACTCAGACAGTTGCAGCAGCGCAGCAACAATAACAGCAGCTATTGCGGCAATTTCGCGCTTCATTAAGACAGCGGCGCGCTGCAGCTCTGTTTACGCCTGCGAGCAGGCAGCCGACTTCACACAGTTGTCCCCTGTGGGGCGACTGCGCTGCTGCGAATCCCGCCGCGGGGATTACACCCCTTCCTCGGCGGTGGCCTTGGAATAATAGCTGGCGGAGTTTCCCGCACAAGAAATCTCTGTCTCGCTAAGGTGTTTGTTTGTAATGTAGGACTTTATTTTCGTATCTCTTTTAGCTTCAACGAGACTACTGCATGGTAGTGTGAAACTTGTATGCTTGAGAAGTAGCTTTCAATTAGCTATGAAGTTACTCCTACGTAATTATTGTGGTGTCACCGCCAGACACCACACTTGCTACGTGGTAGCCTTTTAATCGGCCGCGGTCCGTTAGTATACGTCGGACCCGCGTGTCGCCACTATCAGTGATTGCAGACCGAGCGCCGCCACACGGCAGGTCTAGTCTAGAGAGACTCCCTAGCACTCGCCCCAGTTGTACAGCCGACTTTGCTAGCGATGGTTCACTGACTACATACACTCTCATTTGCAGAGACGACAGTTTAGGATATCCTTCAGCTACGTCATTTGCTACGACCTAGCAAGGCGCCATATTCAGTTACTATAATTACTATCTTCAAGAACGTATTCTGAACAGATAATGTTGTGAATCATGTACCGTCAAGAGCGACGTTCATCATTAATGGATTAAAGTTAAGTATCAAACTAATTACGTCCGCTTTCTGAATTCTCATTCCTTGTCATGTTCCAGACCTCACGTCAGTATAGTTCTTCCCTCCTCACGCCAGCCTGCGTGAGCTAAACCGCGTGCATTTCGGCCTCCACTCTTAACACGGTGTTGGCTCTTCTGCTAACACAAAAATTATTATCTATTTCTCTATGTTTAAAGTTAGAAAATCACTGTGAAGATGGTAGCAAATGGTTTTCTATTTTTTTGAATGAAGCTTCCATTCTGTTCTATTCTTGGTCGGATTGTATAACGAATGATTACTAGCATTCTCTGCATTACTTTTTATTTTAGCTTCACGAATTATAATGGACGATTTGTAGTGGAATTATTATTGTTAATACGTTCAACTTTGAAAAGCTGTTCCCGAAACATCCTATGTATACTTAAATATATCTTATCAGCATATACACTGTACGCCCCCGGTAGCTGAGTGGTCAGCGCGACAGAATGTCAATCTTAATGGTCCGGGTTTGATCCCCAGCTGGGTTGGAGATTTTCTCCGCTCAGAGGCTGGGTGTTGTGTTAATCTGATCATTATCATTTCATCCTCGTCGACAAGCAAGTCGCTGAAGTGGCATCAAATCGAAAGACTTGCATCCGGCGAACGGTCTACCCGACGGGAGGCCCTCGTCACACGACATTTACATTTAGCATGTACGCTGAACGCACTGGTAGTTTAATAAGTGCTGTTGATTTGGATAGACATCCGACCAGTCTTTTGAAATGATGTATTATTCTATTAGCCAGCTTTCGTACCAATACAGGTTCGTTATCCGACGGTGGATATTCACACAAACTTTATTTTCTAGAACATCCAGTGTTAAGTTTTATCAGTGTATGGAAAAAAATAACTTTACGCCCCAATAAGCGCCCTAGTGTCTCTTGCCATTCATTTAGTGTCAGCAAGTGACGTATAGTATAGCAGTGACATCATTACACAGTTTTCTTGGTTAATCAGTCTAAATCTGTTGAAAAGGCTTAAGAGAAAAAATCTTCCTTTCAAAGATTCAAACAGAAGTTCTCTTAAAATCTTCTGTTCTCTTTCGTGCTAGCCTATTACGATCCTATCAAGCAAGCCCCATTGAAATCGTTGTGTGCTTCTATCATGGCCATTTCTTGAAACTAGAAACGCTGGAACAGTGCTTTAGAACTGACAACACTCTTATTCGTTTCGTTTTGCTTAACACATACACCTATAAAGCTACAAAACAAATCTAAGTCCACCCTATTAATATCACTTCTTAGCGTTATATTTATTTCATATTTAAAGAGGTCTGTCATTCACCCTACCAACTGGAAATACTGTTCTTTTTTTTTTCGAATGTGTAGCATCAACAAAAGATTGCTTCCTGTTTACACTTGAACCATTCTCTTTACTAAATGTACCGTCACGTTACACTAAGTCGATTTCCCGTCTCCGAGGCGCCATTGGCCTCATGGTATGTATCATTCTCTGCTATTCCTATCTTCTTCTTATCCTTTTGGATAGCTAGTCAAGTGACCAGAGCTCTAACGAATTCTTCTTTATCTCAAATTACGCCAGGGCATTTTATCACCGAGTAATCATCTGGACTGTTAAAGACATAGTTGCACTATCTCAGCCTAGATTCTATAGTTATTACCGTTTTTCTTAAAGAACCCGTTATGTATTCACTGTGAATCTTATTCTTAAGGATGTCTGTGCATGGGAAAAAACTGCGTTCGGCAGAGAGGAAAATATTGCGATGTTCAGCTGTCTTCTTGCAACCCCCAACATCACTGTCTTTCATTATTTCCCATCTGTCCCTGTTTTGTATCTTTTTCCTGTTCTTATAACAGGCGATTTTCTGTTACACACTTCAATGAGCGGTCTGCATTCATTCTACGGTGTAGCTGTCCGGTTAATAAAATGTGCGCTCATACACCTGTGCACATGGTGTTTGTTTTCACTTGAGAGAACTAACCATCTCGAAAGCCACGCTTCTTACGAAAAAATGTTCTCCGTAAAAAGTCAAAATTAGTAAAGGAGACAGCTGTCTGTGCCACAGCTGGCCACCTTTTAACGACCCTTACTGTCTAGGTGGAATCAAATTTGTATTTTGGAACGGGAGCGCCCCATTTTATTGCATCTATGGAATCTTCGCAAAACACTACGTAAGGTTGGCAAAAACCATTGTTTTCAATTAGTGGCAGATGGCGCTGTAATGGACAAATATCAAGTGTGTTGTTCTTGCAATCAAGGACAGACGCATTCGATTATAGATATAATTTACGATGGAAATGCAAACCTTCGTTTTCTAGCGGTTGATGTTTACCTTCTAAACTCATTTTAATGTGGCAGATTTGACTGTACGGTATTATATAGAGGGCCGTTTCACAGTCTCGTGTAACGGAATGTAAATGACAAAAACTTTAAGGAATCCCGAGAGTAGTATAAACTGCCTGCGAGAATTGGACGTTCCGTACTGCGGACCCATGTCTGTGGAATAAGTAACTAAAGATGTATATTTGAGGATTCTGTGACAAGCGATTATAGAGATCGGACGTGTTTTATGTTGGAGAGATTTTGGTATTGTTGTGCGACGCTATTAAGCTTCAATGTGAATATTTAGTTAGTAGATGGCACAATAAACAAATTCAAGAAAATAATACGCATTCAAGGTGTGTATTTATCAATTTATAAAAGATTTGACCCCCCCCCCCCCCCCGCCCCAAGAACCGTGGACCTTGCCGTTGCTGGGGAAGCTTGCGTTCCTCAGCGATAAAGATAGCCGTACTGTAGGTGCAACCACAATGGAGGGGTATCCGTTGCGTGGCCAGACAAATGTGTGGTTCCTGGAGAGGGACAGCAGTCTTTTCAGTAGTTGCAGGGGCAGCAGTCTGGATGATTGACTGATCTGGCCTTGTAACACTAACCAAAACGGCCTTGGTGTGCTGGTACTGCGAACGGCTGAAAGCAAGGGGAAACTACAGCCGTAATTTTTCACGAGGGCATGCAGGTTTACTGTATGGTTAAATGATGATGGCGGCCTCTTGGGTAAAATATTCCGGAGGTAAAATAGTCCCCCATTCGGATCTACAGGCGGGGACTACTCAAGAGGACGTTGTTATCAGGGGAGAGAAAACTGGCGTTCTACGGATCGGAGCGTGGAATGTCAGATCCCTTAATCGAGCAGGTAGGTTAGAAAATTTACAAAGGGAAATGGATAGGATAAAGTTAGATATAGTGGGAATTAGTGAAGTTCGGTGGCAGGACGAACAAGACTTTTGGTCAGGCGAATACAGGGTTATAAATACAAAATCAAATACGGGTTATGCAGGAGTCGCTTTAATAGTGAATAAAAAAAATAGGAGTGCGGATAAGCTACTACAAACAGCATAGTGAACGCCTTATTCTGGCCAAGATAGACACGAAGCCCACGCCTACTACAGTGTAGTACAAGTTTATATGCCAAGTAGCTCTGCAGATGACGAAGAAATTGAAGAAATGTATGATGAAATAAAAGAAATTATTGAGTTAGTGAAGGGAGACGAAAATTTAATAGTCATGGGGGACTGGAATTCGGTAGTAGGAAAAGGGAGAGAAGGAAACGTAGTAGGTGAATATGGATTGGGGCTAAGGAATGAAACAGGAAGCCGCCTGGTAGAATTTTGCACAGAGCACAACTTAATCATAGCTAACACTTGGTTCAAGAATCATAAAAGAAGGTTGTATACATGGAAGAACCCTGGAGATACTGACAGGTTTCAGATAGATTATATAATGGTAAGACAGAGATTTAGAAACCAGGTTTTAAATTGTAAGACATTTCCAGGGGCAGATGTGGACTCTGACCGCAGTATGTTGGTTATGAACTGTAGATTAAAACTGAAGAAGCTGCAAAAAGGAGGGAATTTAAGGAGATGGGACCTGGATAAACTGACTAAATCAGAGGTTGTACAGAGCTTCAGGGAGAGCATAAGAGAACAATTGACAGAAATGGGAGAAAGACATACAGTAGAAGAAGAATGGGTAGCTTTGAGAGATGAAATAGTGAAGGCAGCAGAGGAACAAGTAGGTAAAACGACGAGGGCTACTAGAAATCCTTGGGTAACGGAAGAAATATTGAATTTAATTGAAGAAAGGAGAAAATATAAAAATGCAGTAAATAAAGCAGGCAAAACGGAATACAAACGTCTCAAAAATGAGATCGACAGGGAGTGCAAAATGGCTAAGCAGGGATGGCTAGAGGACAAATGTAAGGATGTAGAGGCTTATCTTACTAGTGGAAAGATAGATACTGCCTACAGGAAAATTAAAGAGATCTTTGGAGAAAAGAGAACCACTTGTATTAATATCAAGCGCTCAGATGGAAACCCATTACTAAGCAAAGAAGGGAAAGCAGAAGGGTGGAAGGAGTATGTAGAGGGTCTATACAAGGGCGATGTACTTGAGGACAATATTATGGAAATGGAAGAGAATGTAGATGAAGATGAAATGGGAGATACGATACTGCGTGAAGAGTTTGACAGAGCACTGAAAGACCTGAGTCGAAACAAGGCCCCAGGAGTAGACAACATTCCATTAGAACTACTGACGGCCTTGGGAGAGCCACTCCTGACAAAACTCTACCATCTGGTGAGCAGGATGTATGAGACAGGCGAAATACCCTCAGACTTCAAGAAGAATTCCAATCCCAAAAAAGCATGTGCTGACAAATGTGAAATTTACCGAACAATCAGTTTAATAAGTCACGGATGCAATATTCTAAAGCGAATTCTTTATAAACGAGTGGAAAAACTGGTAGAAGACGACCTCGAGGAAGATCAGTTTGGATTCCGTAGAAATATTGTAACACGTGAGGCAATACTGACCCTACGATGTATCTTAGAAAACAGGTTAAGGAAAGGCAACCCTACGTTTCTAGCATTTGTAGACTTAGAGAATGCTTGTGACAATGTTGACTGGAATACTCTCTTTCAAATTCTGAGGGTGGTAGGGGTGAAATAGAGGGAGCGAAAGGCTATTTACAATTTGTGTGTAAACCAGATGGCAGTTATAAGAGTCGAGGGACATGAAGGGGAAGCAGTGGTTGGGAAGGGAGTGAGACAGGGTTGTAGCCTCTCCCCGATGTTATTCAATCTTTATATTGAGCAAGCAGTGAAGGAAACAAAAGAAAAATTCAGTGTAGGTATTAAAATCCATGGAGAAGAAATAAAAACTTTGAGGTTTGCCGATGACATTGTAATTTAGACAGCAAAGGACTTGGAAGAGCAGTTGAATGGAATGGACAGCGTCTTGAAAGGAGGATATAAGATGAACATCAACAAAAGCAAAACGAGGATAATGGAATGTAGTTGAATTAAGTCGGGTCATGCTGAGGGAATTAGATTAGGGAATGAGACACTTAAAGTAGTAAAGGAGTTTTGCTATTTGGGGAGCAAAATAACTGATGATGGTCGAAGTATAGTGGATATCAAATGTAGACTGGCAATGGCAAGGAAAGCGTTTCTGAAGAAGAGAAATTTGTTAGCATCGAGTATAGATTTAAGTGTCAGGAAGTCATTTCTGAAAGTATTTGTATGGAGCGTAGCCATGTATGGAAGTGAAACATGGACGATAACTAGTTTGGACAAGAAGAGAATAGAAGTTTTCGAAATGTGGTGCTACGGAAGAATGCTGAAAATTAGTTGGGTAGATCATATAACTAACGAGGAGGTATTGAATAGGATTGGGGAGAAGAGAAGTTTGTGGCACAACTTGCCTAGGAGGGATCGGTTGGTAGGACACGTTCTGAGGCATCAAGGGATCACCAATTTAGTATTGAAGGGCAGCGTGGAGGGTAAAAACCGTAGAGGGAGACCAAGAGATGAATACACTAAACAGATTCTGAAGGATGTAAGTTGCAGTAGGTACTGGGTGATGAAGAACTTTGCACAGGATAAAAGAGCATGGAGAGCTGCATCAAACCAGTCTCAGGACTGAAGACCTCAATAACATAATAACAACATAAAAGATTTGACAAACAATCTTCAGATATCACGTGACGTAGATCGATCGGAGGTGCAGTGTGGAAGAATAGTGCGAGCCTGCATCTTTTCACGGTCAATATTCGTCGAGAGAGTATCTCGGAAGCAATAAACTTTTCGTTGATAAAACGCTAGACTCATCAACCCATACGCATCATACAACATAGCACCTAGTTGTGCCGAACGATCTTCGTAGCGAAATAAACATTTTAGATATTTCAGGTGGAGCAGTTCAGCGAGATCGACGCTGCGGGACACACATCTAGCTCTCCTGTGGTATTTAAAATCAAAGATTATGTTCTTTAGCTTTTAAAAAAAATGAAGGTAAAACCTAAATAAAACCACTGGAAATCTAACTGAAAATACCAAAAATAAATAAGAAGCAGAAAATTTTCTAAAAAAATTTCTTAAATAAATAAATTAGTTAATTAAAATATAATAAACTGGTTACAAACTACGTTTTTGTGGTTCATGAACAACGTCTGGGATGTAATAGTTCTCTATTTCCAATGGGTGCTTGATCTCGGTGATTCCTCTTGCCTCTTACCATTGTGGTGCTTCATTTCGGTGATTAGCCTTGCCTCTCACCATTAGAGTACTTAATTTCAATAAGTATTCATATCAGGTGCGCGCGTCACTATCACTTCATCGACATTTTATCTTGTTACAGTGGTTGTAGTTTCTATTCCGCCTGTAGCCGCGTAGCTACCAACGCTAGTTACGGAGATTGGATGGAAACACAGGCCGAAATCATCACCCTGATGGCGGGATTTGAGGGCGGCAACCGTAATCAAGCATTCCGATGGTTTGAGGACTCATCACAATCAACCCCATAGGGAATAGAAAACTTCGTTACCGAACAATTAGATTATTTGCCGGAAAATTCCCAAATTTAGAAACATTATGTGTGCTGTACAATCCCATTTGCAACACTCAAGTAACGTCTGAACATAAGTGTCAACCATTAGAACACAAACATAAGAATCAAATGCGTCGATTCTTAATTGAAAAAGCAGCACACTTGATATTTGTCGATTACTTCAAATGGTTCAAATGGCTCTGAGCACTATGGGACTCAACTGCTGTGGTCATAAGTCCCCTAGAACTTAGAACTACTTAAACCTAACTAACCTAAGGACATCACACACATCCATGCCCGAGGCAGGATTCGAACCTGCGACCGTAGCGGCTGTGCGGTTCCAGACTGTAGCGCCTTTAACCGCTCGGCCACCCCGGCCGGCTTGTCGATTACAGTGCCGTATTAATAGGAATGGGAAATAATGGTCTAAGTAAACCGTACTTATTTTTTGGCGAAGAATCCGAATATGCAATGAAAATGGCAGGTTTCCATTTGAAAATACGATGTTCACCACACCCGTGCAGGAGAGGTGGATAGAAGGTGGCCCGTTGTAGTACAGATAGACGTCCCCTTTGGTAATATTAACTTTATCTAGAACATTTTTTCGTAAGATGTATCGTTCTCGAGATGTTCAGTTGCCTCAAGATAAAACAAGCACCATGTACCGGTATATTCCAATTAACACTTCTTAAGTCTGCGTTGTGAAGCTAGATATTGTCGTCGGCTAATCTACGTATGACTGGTTCCAAAAATGTGAAACCTTTCCAGTTCTGCTGATGTGCATGCCAGCTTTGTCTAATGCCTCTCTCCCAACGGCTTAAGTATTCCTTGAGTTTATTCTGTATCTTCTGGAACCAACACTACATCACCAGAGAAAAAATCCCAGAAGATAGGCGCCTGTGCTCTTGCCTTTACATAATTCGTCACAAGGCATTCTAAAACGTCTGTAACTGTGAATGGATCATTATTAAGACAATATTTTTACCTGAGCAGTGAACACAATATTAGCTTAGTCACGTCAATTTACTTAACGATGAACTTCACTAAATCTCAGTTTGACAAAAAACAACGTAATTGTGCCGTGATATAGCTCATCACTTCCCTTGTCTGATGTACGATATGACATCATACTTTGATTATTGGGAAACCACCTCTGAACCTGCTACGTTTTTGAGACTCTCTTCCCTTCACCGTATTCCTGATGTACAAAGTAGACCTGGATACCATAGCAAGCATTTGTGAGAGATTGAGTTCGATAAGTATCATAGTGTAATGATGACAACAATATTTAAAAAATCTAACGAACAGAATACTGTTTTACTGAAGTACCATTTTCTTTGGTACCACTGAAAGCTTAGAATAACAGTCAAGCAACAGACAACATTCCGGGAAATGCTTTATGCCTCACAATTCTTCCTCTGATGCTGCTGATTTACAAAATCTATTTTACCAAGAGAAATATATTTAAAAACTTAGATCAACAGTCATACAAATTATCATGATACCTCGAAGTTTTCTCAAAATATTGGGGAAGAGAGAGAGAATGATATTTTAATTATATGTGCCAATTTTATTGTATTTAACTTGAGTCATTTAGGAGAGAAGTGTACCAGAATTATAAAATTTCTGGTTTAGATTAAATCGCAAAATAAAATTTATGAACTTATTAGCTTACCACTATGAAGTTGTAGAATATTCAAGTTGCATACTGCTGTTGGTAGCCAGTTTCTTTAACCTCCATGCTCTTTCTCTTCGTTCTTTTATTTATCCTGGCCTCCTTGGAAGCTACATCTGCATCTCTCTCCTCTTCGGTTACTCACGACCCCTCAATAACTGTTAGAACTGAAACCATATTTCTTCCATTCTGTACATCTCCTTTTTTTTTCAGAACATGAATTTTAGAAATTACACCATCTTTGGTAGTTATTACTCTATCCATTACACCTTATCTTCACCACTTGCTGCCCGAAAACACATTTTTCGGTATTCACTCCCCGGTACAGTTTTTGCAGCTTTCGTAGGGATTCTGTTACAGTCCATGGAGTAAGAGACAAAATGACTTGTATCTGCCCCATCTATTTATTTAAGGTAATAGCAAGACATACTTGGGAGTGTATTATATGTCTGCAGATCCTGCTTATGAAGGTGACGGTTGAACCAACTAATGTGTATTATTCGATGTTGCTTTAAATTGGTTGCCTGAAACCTTCACGTATTATTAAATTTCTTTACTGTCGGCATTTTTAACACAGAAAATACATACACTGAAAGAGAACAACGCACCAGTAACTACGAAGCACACGTATTTCAAATTCCAAAAGCAAGAAGTAAACAAATATATCAGATCTTTGGTGCAACTAATCCACAGCCATCTAGTCAAACCTATACTTACGTTCCGGTAGTAAGAGCCTTCTCGAATATCCCTACATTTAAGATCAATGTCTAAAAGCTGATAAAAGTAATGTATTCTGAAGCACTTTGAACTCGCATAGTGCCACATTATGTCCAAGCAAAATTTTGAAGCAAGCGGAAAATGAGAATGTACATACATTATACATTTTTGTAATTGGCATGAAATGCTCATTTCTATAGAAGAGTAATATTTCTATCAAATTTTTGGTAATTTTTCACTAGCATGTCACCGTAGTATCGAAATTTCTTTCATGTGCGCTACAGTCATCCTAAACATAAGCAGACAAACTATGCACCACCGACCTTTCTATCCCCACTCTAGCATGCGCCCTGAGCAACCAGCACTGATGACAAAATGTAGCTCTAGAACTGTTAATAGCGATCACTGGCTTTGCTAATGAACAGCCACTCTGCAATATTCTGTCTAACATTAACGGACAGACAGCAATAATGAAGTAAAAGAAATTTACAGAACAGTAAATCAATGCTGACGTGATGACGGTGGTGAAAAGATGAACTGCTTTATACTTCTTATTTTACACTACTGGCCATTAAAATTGCTACACACAGAAGAAATGCAGATGATAAACGCGTCTTCATTAGACAAATATATTATACTAGAACTGACATGTGATTACATTTTCACTGAATTTGGGTGCATAGATCCTGAGAAATCAGTACCCAGAGCAACCACCTCTGACCGTAATAACGGCCTTGATACGCCTGGGCATTAAGGCATACAGAACTTGGATGGCGTGTACAGATACAGCTGCCCATGCAGCTTCAACACAATTCCGCAGTTGAACAAGAGTAGTGACTGGCGTATTGTGACGAGCCAGTTGCCCGACCACCATTGACCAGACGTTTTCAATCAGTGAGAGATCTGGAGAATGTGCTGGCCAGGGCAACAGTGGAACATTTTCTGTATCCAGAAAGACCCGTACAGGACCTGCAACATGCGGTCGTGCATTATCCTGAAATGTAGGGTTTCGCAGGGATCGAATGAAGGCTAGAGCCGCGGGTCGTAACACATCTGAAATGTGATGCCCACTGTTGAAAGTGCCGTCACTGCGAACAAGAGGTGACCGAGACGTGCAACCAATGGCACCCCATACCATCACGCCGGGTGATAGGCCAGTATGGCGATAACGAATACACGCTTCCAATGTGCGTTCACCGCGATGTCGCCAAACACGGATGCGACCATCATGATGCTGTAAACAGAACCTGGATTCATCCGAAAAAATGACGTTTTGCCATTCGTGCACCCAGGTTCGTCGTTGAGTACAATATCGCAGGCGCTCCTGTCTGTGATGCAGCGTCACGGGTAACCGCAGCCATGGTCTCCGAGCTGATAGTCCATGCTGCTGCAAACGTCGTCGAACTGTTCCTGCAGATGGTTGTTGTCTTGCAAACGTCGCCATCTGTTGACTAAGGGATTGAGACGTGGCTGCACGATCCGTTACAGCCATGCGGATAAGATGCCTGTCATCTCGACTGCTAGTGATACGAGGCCGTTTGGATCCAGCACAGCGTTCCGTATTACCCTCCTGAACCTACCGATTCCATATTCAGCTATCAGTCATTGGATCTCGACCAACGCGAGCAGCAGTGTAGTTATACGATAAACCGCAATCACGATAGGCTACAATCCGACCTCTATCAAAGTCGGAAACGTGATTGTACGCATTCCTCCTCCTTACACGAGGTACCACAACATCGTTTCACCAGGCAATGCCGGTCAACTGCTGTTAGTGTACGAGAAATCGGTTGGAAACTTTCGTCATGTCAGCAGGTTGTAGGTGTCGCCACCGGCGCCAACCTTGTGTGAATGCTCTGAAAAGCTAATCATTTACATATCACAGCATCATCTTCCCTTCGGTTAAATTTCGCGTCGGTAGCACGTCATCTTCGTGGTGTAGCAATTTTAAGGGCCAGTAGTGTTCTTACGATATAATTCACAGAAGCATTTCTATCTTCAATAAGAGAAATTTTATTGGGAATAAACGCATATACACTTTGTATTTCAGGAACGATGAAGATCTCTGCCGATTTATGTAGGTTTCTGCTGTCACGCTCGTGCCCTTCGCGCCCTCACAGAGCAGAGACAGCCCGGATAGGGCTCCGGCATGCCTCCGGCACTGGGGCACGGGGCGCGAGCTTCACCGACCGCAGCGAGGCCCTTCATCTTCCATTATCCCCGCCCGTCAGACCAAAGACCGAGTGCCGTGACCGAATATTGATGGCGCATGCAAACCAAACAATACAATTACAGGTTTGCTCTGGCGGCCAGGCGGGAATTAGTAATTGATCAATGATAGGGCGCCCCGTGGAGCCCGGCAATCACGTCTCGGGGAAATATTCACCCCGCGGGTGGCGTTCATCATCGCGGCCGGCGTGGCAGATGAGTGTGCTTGCTGCGTATTCCACCGGGGTTTTCTAAACGATGCCTGATTGTAGAAAAAACGGGGACCCCTTTCTAGTACTATGCAATTCAATTGCCTTTAGACTGTCAATTTCGAGTAAGATGTCATGCTGAACGCATCAGCTGTTTATTTTGCAGTTTTATCTCTTACAGAAGCTTAGCGCCGATGCTTCACTCGCGTAGCCTCTATGAATCTTTTTTTGTTTTTTTAATCGAGATTTTAAGTTGTTCACAAACACCAATACCTTCTCAGCTCTTCACGCTAATGAAAGCCATCGCAGCATGGTCTTTCCCAAGTTTGCTTCTGATCGAAAAGCGATTCTAGTAGCTCGAGTCAATGGTTTCTGTTAATCATGCGTTATGGTAATATTTTAATAGAATCTTTCATCCCCTAACAAACATTTCTTTACATACAACCGAGAAATGAAATACCAATTTTCAGTTTCATTACATTTACGCTACATTTTTTACATAACGAAATATTTTCTTAAAAAATTTGTCCCCCCTTCCACTCTCTTAGGGACTGAATTTCCAGAACAGTGAACAGTGAAACGCGTATTTTCTTTCTTTTTTTTTATTTCTAATATAGCAGCCACATACAAGTATTCATAGATCTAGCTTTGAAAAATCCTTTAATAATGAAATAATTTCATAAATCTTTTCATCCCCTATTTCTCTCCCTTAGTGGGTCGAATTTCGAGAAACACGTATATATTATGTGATTTTTGAGTTTCTCCCGGCGTATTTGATAATCAAAATATCCACGGGTGTGCTGCCGGTCTATAGCCCGTTGGACACTATAGACCGGGAGCACACCCGTGGATATTTTGATTACGTATATATTAGGTTTTTTTTTTTTTTACCAGCCGAGATGTCAAATATGATTTTCAGAGACGTAGCTTCAAAAGTGCTATAGTTGTTCTTTAATAATGATTTAATGTAAAAAAAAACTTCCATCCAGGATTTTGGACTCCTAGCGGCTGAACTTCTAAAAATGCTTAAACATGATTTTTTTTTTTTACTTCTGACTAATAAACCAAATATCAATTTTCATAGTTCAAAACTGCATTAAAAGCGATATATTTTCAAAAGCCTTTCATTCTCTATTTCACCCCCATAGGACTCGGTTTCAAACAGTCCCTTCTTAACGATGCATAGAGTACAAGAACTACACCCTCCCCAAATGTGAAGTTTCTGTCTTTAGCGGTCTGGGTTGGGCGATGGTGAGTGAGTTAGTCAGGACATTGCGTTTTATATGTGTAAATTATCAATTGATTTTTCATGTTTCTGGCTAGTACTCTATATTCTGTATTTGACAGATACAGATTCGACCGAAATTACGTTATTACTGGCGCGCTAGGTTTCACCTCAAACTACTCAGTGGCCGGTTCCACGGACGTTTTGTCATTTTCTCTCCTCTCCTTGCCGTCGAAATGTCAACAACGAAGTTTCGCAACGGCAACTTTAGAATCAAGAGCTTCACCACAAGCATGCCCTAGGGACTACAGATACAGTGTCTGGTGCGTGTATAATATCTGAGTCTTTGTCTAGATCTGTGTTTTGGTTTATTCTGTGTCACACGTCCTACCCTTTGGTAACTTTACAATGGCAATCGACCCATTTCGAGTAATCATTTTGGCGATATTACGTATATTTCTGGATACGAATAGTGCCTTTCTCCCCTTACTTTTATTCCACTCTATTCCTTATTCCTTTCGTTTGACTCGTACTTTAACTTATTGTATAATGGACAGTATTTTACAGGGTCAGATGTCTAATGTTTCCTGCTGCTTCCTTTCCAGTTTCTGCAGCATCAAAATTTTATTAATATGCTGTAGATGGTTTGCATTTTGGTCAGTAGTATTTCACTGCTGTCACAAGCACTTCTAAACTTTAAGGAATGTTTCTTCCCATGTGTTAACCTGCTCTTAGTGTCCTTCTTGCTTGTTCTGTAATAAACAATCTTACATATTAAGCAGAATACTCTCATTTTCTACAGCCTGCATTGTCACTAACGTTTTGTGATCGGTGTTTTCGTTTATCAGACTCCTTTTGATGGTTCCCATATTATTTATGTGTTGCAAATTTGACTCCAGGTAACCTATTCACATCATTTAGTAATATTAAGTGTCTCCCCCTTTATTTAAGTGAGATATCACCTTGCAAATATGAGAAGTGTCTGTTCCTCCGTAGTTTTGTTCCTACACTAAACATTCCCTTCGTCTCTATATTGTCCTTGCAACATACAGAAGAATAACAGAGGTGATCAACTATGGCCACGCCCTGCACTCCGCTTGATAAGACTTAATTTTATTTTTCGGATTTCCACATAAAATTTCCGGAAATAATACTGATAATGGAGAATATTATCGAAATATATTTAGCGTTTCCGGAAAGACACATTCTCCAGTCGAGTGTACGATTTTTTGAAACTTTCCGAGGGATGGTTGGTTGGTTGGTTGGTTTAAAGATTAAAGGGACCAAACTGCAAAGTCATCGGTCCCTTCCGAGGGATGAAAACTGTTTTATTATTTATTCAGGTCTCTGTCACAAATCACAAAATTTCTTGGTGATGATTAGTCTCGAACGTTAATGTTGATTCTCAAAACAATGCCTGATTTTCAAGTATCTGTAAGATGATAATTCCACTAATATTCTTACAAGACATCTTCATAAAACATTTCTGCACTATGAATGTAGTGCAGATCTATTTTATGAAGAAGGTTTGTAAGCTTATGAGCGGAATCATCCTCTACCAAACACCTTAATTGCAGGCAATAGTTTGAGAATCAACATTAACGTTCGAAACCAGTCACCACCAAGAAATTGTACACAACTGTGACAGAAACCTGAATATATAATAAAACATTTTTAATTCCTCAGGAATTCACCGCAGGAAGTCTCTTTCCGGAAATCAAATCTCAGTTGCTGGTCTTTTTTACCAACAAAATCTTAGGCTTATGTAAAACCGTTTTGTCTGACGGTGACTTGAAATCATACCTTTGTCTTTTGCAATTGTCTTACCGACTGAGCGCTAAACCCACCATCACAGCGTCCATCTGCCTTCACTGTTCTCTCAATTTCCTATCTGTTGAGAAGCTCCCTGGCATCAACTGCTTGAACTATCACTTTTCATTTTGCAGTGGAATTACATTCGTATCGCAGAGTTTTTTCACAATGAATTTTTCGGCCTGACTGACAATAGTATGCCAATTTTGCCGCCGTCAAATTGTTTAGAATATCAATAAATTTTTTTCACTACTGCCCAGTTTTCTTAACTGGGATTAGAATATCGTTTTACTTTGTGTTTTTTACTACTTCACAACTTTCGTAACTTAGATTAGAAAACCCATTTATTTTGTCTTCATTACTAGTGTACAATTTTCATAACTTAGGTGAGAATATTATTTCATTTGCTCTTTTTCAACGCTTCACATATTTCTTAACTTGGATCAGGGAAACCCATTTACTTTGTCTTTTTCCTACTTCGCTGTTTTCTTTATTGGGATTAGAATACCCTTAACTTTGAGTTTTTCACTACTTACAGTTTTCACAACTTGCACTAGAAAATCTTACTAGGGCACAGTTTTCGTAACTTGGGTTAGAATACCCTTTTACTTTGTCTTTTTCACTGCAGCACATTTTTTGTAACTTGGATTAGAGTACCCTTTTTGTGGTCTTTTTCACTACTGCACCGTTTCCGTATCTACGATTAGAATATATTCTAATTTTGTCTTGTTCATTACTTCAGATTTCGTAGCATGTATCAGAAAATCCTTTTATATTGTCTTCGTTAGTAGTGCACAGTCTTCATAGCTCGGCCTGGAATATCCATTTGTCCTTTTCATTACTGCACAGTTTGTGATTCTAAGATTATAATATATTTTTTTGATATCGTCTTTTTCACTATAGCACAGTTTTTCTGACTTGGATTATAGCATACTTTTTCCTTTTTTTTATTAGTGCATGATTTTCATAACTTGAACCAGAAATCCTTTCATTTTGCTTATTTCACTAAGCCAGCGTTTCGCATCTGTTGCCATTTTCATGTGTATAAAACGCACATTAGAGCTCGAAGAGGCGATTTCTACTAATTACTTAGGAGACAAAAGTTTATAAAGATCTGAAGATGGTAATTTAGTTTTATTGAAACCGGTTATCGACGGTAAAGCTTTTATAGAGATCTCGGCTAAGAAAACCTTCTGCTAAGTAAACAAACGCACATTAACTTACATTCGAAACTTACCTTAAAATATGTTGTTAAACTGGAGCTAGGTTTCAAAATTCGGAATTAAACCAGCATGGCCAGGGTGCGCTATTGTGAAATTCCTCATAAGAATTGTACAGTGTTCCAGACTGGGACACAAAGCTAAGATACTGATTTTTGAGGCAGTCCCACATAACACTTCAGACATTCAAGTACAGTTCACGACCCATTTTCACGGCATGAGTACTGCCTGTACTGCTCTGTTACTTTCAATCTGCACAGAAGCCCTCCTCCATTCTCGTTACGAAAGGATATGGCAGTCCGGCTCTTTTGTTATTCTGCAGGAAAATTTCACTATAGAAACTTAACTGTTTATTGAGTGTTGTCGTATGAATGTTAAAATCCGCGTACAACGTAAAAGAGGACAGTTCACAGAACAGAGTAATGCTGCAGTTACTTTCCAAGGCGATTTTCATAGAGTCGACTAGTGGGAAATATGCAAAGATCAGTGAGCATACCCTTAAGCTGCAAATTATTAAAGCACTGCAGTGAATGACGTGTAGCGCTAAGCTTCTGCGATCGTCCGATTTGACGTGGCTGCGGCATCATTAGCGCTTGTCGCGCAGACTCGACTAATTCGACTGCTAATGAGCAACTTTCAGACGTTAGCTGTGGAAGTGTTATGACGTCCAGTCTCATCGTAAATGTTAGGAAACGCAGTGATAAAACGCTGAACTAGTATTCAGATACACCTGCTTCAATAAGAGATAGGACCATACTGATCATAATACGGTGAACTGCTGCTACCTTATTAGTGCATGTCCTCCTATGACTGATACTAAGAAAATTTAAGATTCAATCCCTTCAATGCCATGTCACATATACTCATCACGCTGTAGGTGATACAGAATTCGGAAAAGAGTGTAAGATTCGAGACACAGATAGGTGTAAAGTAGACCCCCATGATAAAAATAAAATTAAAATATCTTTGTGGAAAAACTGTGACTGTGATTTCATAATATTGTAAAGACCACAGTTTCCTTTAAACTGATGATCAGTTTCAGTCCCAGATATTGACCACCTTGGATATAAAATCTGGTCTGTATATTCGAATAAAGTTAGCACCGTACAACAATAAACGTGGTTATTATTTAGTTAGTTAATTTCCTGTTAGATGGATCATTTTGCACGATAAATCACAATGATGTGGAACAAGTCATTTTGCCTTCACATTGCAAATTAATTTATAAATATGGCTGCTTGCTGAACCCTTTTAAGTTGTTTTTTATTATTTTATTTTATTTTTAATAAACAGATGCGAGTTAGTAATTCACATTCATCGTCTTTCACTCATTACACTAACAGAAATTCTTCTACAGAATAGAGAGTGCCCGGGGAGATACTTTTTCAATTAGTTTTTGAATTTTACTTTACTGTCTATCAGGCATTTTATATCACTGGGTAAGTGAGCAAAAATTTTAGTTGCAACACTATGCACCTCTTTTTATGCTAAAGACAGCCTTGGTGTCGAGTAATGGATGTCATTTGTCCTTCTGGTATTGTAGTTATGTAAATCGTTGCTCCTACTGAACAGTAGTGGATTACTTACAACAAACTTCATGAACGAATAAATATACTGTGAAGCAGTAGTCAGAATACCGAACTGCTTAAACAGATGTATATAAGATGATCATGGGTGAGTACCGCATATTATTCTTAGAGGATGTTGTTGAGTGACTTTCTTTCTTAAAGACGCTGTTGAATGAAAGTACGTAAAATATGTCAAATTACATACAATTTACAAAAATCTTAACAGTCACTGGGATACTGGGAGAAAGCTGCTAGTCCAGTCACAGCTGAGGAGAATATAAAATCTAGCGAGAATATCTGGCCTACTTTCAAAAGTAAGGGTAATAACGAAGTCACACAACTATGTATAAACGCTGTAGCCCCATCACTTACCCTACTTGGTGTACAGGTTTGACATGTAACAGTAAAAAAAAAGAAAAATAGGTTTTCGTGCATGACCTTATGTATGATGAAACATTATTTGTTTTCCGTCACTTTTGTATACAACGTGCTGAAACAGTCTTGACATTGCATCTTGCTTCCTGGACAAAATCTAGCTGGATTGACAACTGTGGTAGTGACGTGAAGAAATAAGATGAGAATTTGCTTCTTTACCTTTATTTCAATGAGTAGTTTGTGTGTTGCAGTCCTTTTCAAATAAATAGAAACTTGGCGCAATTTATTTATTTATAACGGCAAAGAATGTATGGCCGTCTGTTCAGAGCCGCAAAAATAAAAAACGAGTGCCATGATCAGCTCTATTGAAGCCTCCAGTATTTTAGGCATCGAGTAGCAAGTGTACTGCGTCCACATCTCAGAAGCAGCCCGAGGTGGTGTGGTGGGGGCTGCTCTTGTATCACCGCCATGTTTAAGACTTCGCTTGTCCACTCGCGAATGGGGTTTCAACTACTCTGTTTATAACATCATGGTCATTTCGATAAAAGAAATTCCTCGCCCCCAAGGAGATATCTTAATTCTGATAGAGACGCCAAATGACTTGGAATACAAGTGAAATGGATTGTTTGTGCCTTGAAAGGTGCGAGAACCCCCACTCTTACTAAATCTCCAGAAATGTCTCAATTTAGCCGTTGAGCCTGTGGGTGATACACTCCTGGAAATGGAAAAAAGAACACATTGACACCGGTGTGTCAGACCCACCATACTTGCTCCGGACACTGCGAGAGGGCTGTACAAGCAATGATCACACGCACGGCACAGCGGACACACCAGGAACCGCGGTGTTGGCCTTCGAATGGCGCTAGCTGCGCAGCATTTGTGCACCGCCGCCGTCAGTGTCAGCCAGTTTGCCGTGGCATACGGAGCTCCATCGCAGTCTTTAACACTGGTAGCATGCCGCGACAGCGTGGACGTGAACCGTATGTGCAGTTGACGGACTTTGAGCGAGGGCGTATAGTGGGCATGCGGGAGGCCGGGTGGACGTACCGCCGGATTGCTCAACACGTGGGCGTGAGGTCTCCACAGTACATCGATGTTGTCGCCAGTGGTCGGCGGAAGGTGCACGTGACCGTCGACCTGGGACCGGACCGCAGCGACGCACGGATGCACGCCAAGACCGTAGGATCCTACGCAGTGCCGTAGGGGACCGCACCGCCACTTCCCAGCAAATTAGGGACACTGTTGCTCCTGGGGTATCGGCGAGGACCATTCGCAACCGTCTCCATGAAGCTGGGCTACGGTCCCGCACACCGTTAGGCCGTCTTCCGCTCACGCCCCAACATCGTGCAGCCCGCCTCCAGTGGTGTCGCGACAGGCGTGAATGGAGGGACGAATGGAGACGTGTCGTCTTCAGCGATGAGAGTCGCTTCTGCCTTGGTGCCAATGATGGTCGTATGCGTGTTTGGCGCCGTGCAGGTGAGCGCCACAATCAGGACTGCATACAACCGAGGCACACAGGGCCAACACCCGGCATCATGGTGTGGGAAGCGATCCCCTACACTGGCTGTACACCACTGGTGATCGTCGAGGGGTCACTGAATAGTGCACGGTACATCCAAACCGTCATCGAACCCATCGTTCTACCATTCCTAGACCGGCAAGGGAACTTGCTGTTCCAACAGGACAATGCACGTCCGCATGTATCCCGTGCCACCCAGCGTGCTCTAGAAGGTGTAAGTCAACTACCCTGGCCAGCAAGATATCCGGATCTGTCCCCCATTGAGCATGTTTGGGACTGGATGAAGCGTCGTCTCACGCGGTCTGCACGTCCAGCTCGAACGCTGGTCCAACTGAGGCGCCAGGTGGAAATGGCGTGGCAAGCCGTTCCACAGGACTACATCCAGCATCTCTACGATCGTCTCCATGGGAGAATAGCAGCCTGCATTGCTGCGAAAGGTGGATATACACTGTACTAGTGCCGACATTGTGCATGCTCTGTTGCCTGTGTCTATGTGCCTGTGGTTCTGTCAGTGTGATCATGTGATGTATCTGACCCCAGGAATGTGTCAATAAAGTTTCCCCTTCCTGGGACAATGAATTCACGGTGTTCTTATTTCAATTTCCAGGAGTGTAGTATAAGGGCGTACAGTATAACTGACCACGCTTTCCCACCCGAATTTTGGGCCGGCCGAAGTGGCCGTGCGGTTAAAGGCGCTGCAGTCTGGAACCGCAAGACCGCTACGGTCGCAGGTTCGAATCCTGCCTCGGGCATGGATGTTTGTGATGTCCTTAGGTTAGTTAGGTTTAACTAGTTCTAAGTTCTAGGGGACTAATGACCTCAGCAGTTGAGTCCCATAGTGCTCAGAGCCATTTGAACCATTTTGAACCGAATTTTGGGATAATTAAGCCATTCCGTCCGCCATCTGATTTACTGAGCTGCCTTCCTACGTCTTAGGTTTAGATGCCCTCGTAGTGTTATGTCCCCTTGCACAGCCGTAGCAGCGCAGTCGGATTCTGAAAGTGCAGTACTACTATACATAGAGAAGGAAAGCTGCTACTCACCACACAGCGGAGATGCTGAGTCGCGATAGGCACAACAAAAAGATTCACACAGTTACAGCTTTCGGCCGTTAAGGTCTTTGTCATGGGTAGACACACATACACACACGCACACACAAAGGCCTTAACGGCCGAAATTGTGTGACTCTTTTTGTTGTGCCTATGGCGACTCATCATCTCCGCTATATGGTGAGTAGCAACTTTCCTTCTCTGGTATTGTTACATTCCAGCCAGGATTTTCCATTGTTTGATACTGCTATATATGTTTTAAGTAATAAAGCGAGAGGAAGATTTTATTTTGTACAAATAATTTTTATGTGGGATGCCATTATGGTGCTTCTATTTAAGAAATACCGTAAAATGAATTTGTTCACATTGATTAAAAGCTATTAACGATACGAAAGCATGGCCTACCGCATGACTACATCGAAGGGCATCCTACCGACGAAAGTCGATTATGGTGCACAGTCTGTAACTTGAGGGTACAACCGGTGTAGTTCGAATAAAACCGTACATCTACGGTTACACCAAAGTTATTCATTTACTTATTAATATCAACATTTCCTGCAATTGTGAAGTTAATGAAAGATAGTGATTATGACAGGTAGACTCCTCCTAATGACTTAGTGGCAAAAGGCATCTTTTGTTAGCAAATACTTATTAATAACAATTGCATGATTCGCACCATAATGATTGTCTTTTCTTATCTGTCTCTTTGCAGATGTCATGATCGATTTCTGCATCTGCACCTCATCCCGCTGTCCCTGAAAGCGGCAGATGATCAACCGCCTCTGCTAGACAGCATAAAAACCTACCTCTCCCTCTTTATTCCGTAGGTTCTGCTTCACTGATACATTCACTTCACGTGTGTGAAATGGCAAAGCCGAAATTAAAGTAACATGCGCTCTTATCAGCAAGTAAGGAATACCTTACAAAGGTAGTTATTTAACAATCTTTATATCTAATTTTGAAACAAAATCTCCGCAAACCGCTGTATTTTGAATCAGTTTTTTTAAGCCATTACTGGTTCCGAGGCTTGCAGCCACATTATTAGGTGGATACAAACATTAAAACATCGTAAACATATGTGAAGAATATAGTATTACCAATCGTCTCAGTTAAGCCATAATGTGCGTAGGGCGGATAATCGGTTGCAACTGCGTGGTTATATTTGTGGTTCCACCTTCAGAAATGTCCACTCACCTGCCGGTGATCTTCTCGTCTTCCGCAGCTCGAACACACGCCCTTCCTGTTGAAAAACGCGTGATGTTTTTCCACCACGGAAAGCTGTAACGGAAAATAGCCGCACTATATGCCTTTACAGGTTGCATCGAACATTTTGTGATATCATGTTAACTGAGAAATTAAAGGATACACAGCTCTTGAGCGAGAACTTCGATGTACTGTTACTTGCTTGATACAAAAACGCCACCAAGTCGGCGCTACTCTGGTTACGATTTCCATACTCACACACAATCACAGTCACTTACTGTAGCCAGCTTACGGCAACAAACGCAACCAGTAACAAAAAAAGATTACAAAACGTATGGTCTGTGGCAGCATGCTCCATTAAGTACACCACAGCTCAATCCATTTGAACGTTCAGTTTTCCGTCCCGACCCGCACAATACGCCACGCAAATTTTAGTTAAGCCTGAAGCCACAGTTTTCACATAAAAATTGGAATTTCACGTCCTCGCCTTTCACACACGCTCGCGTTCACTTTACTGCACTCTACTGTCACGTTTAACTCATAATTCCGCAAAATCATCACGTCTGTTCATTCATAATAAACGCGTTCGAACATAGTAAAAGATGAGCTCTGAACTTAGCTTGTACTTGACAAAGCAAACCTTTAATCCACAAAATACGCGCGAACGTATCGTCTTTTGATTGTCTGATATACATCACAGCCAACACGACATTTGTATTAACAGCGCAAGCTCGCGTCTTTCACCTTTGACCTCTCGCAACCTAAAAGCTTTTATGAACAATTTATTAAACGAACAAATTTATCAAAACGGATTTCTCTTCGAATAACAGAATTACGGCAAAGTATTTCATGTTTTCCCAGTACTATGAACTGATTTGCTGCACTTCACAAATTCCCCCTGAGAGAATGATTCACATTCTCTGTACATCCACAGCCCTCAAGCCAACTTTTACACAGTTAACAGACATGATGAGATTCAGTTGTTGTACTACGTCGCATCCACACCTTCGTTCACATCATCATAGTTAATCAATAGTTAATAGAATACGTAATATTCACAGAAGTGTGGCTTCCAAAATATACTGTTTTATCATGCTAACAGAATCTTCCGTCGGTTCTTGGTAAAACAACATTATAATAAATGAAAAGCACCTGTTTGCTTTTGTTCTACAGTATTAATTTTTATTGTGTTAACCGGTTTTCGGCCTACAAGGCCATGTTCAGAAGTTTACTGAGTATTGTCACCAAATAAGTTACAATGTTTGCCAGCAACATTGGAAGAGAAGTAACACATCTAGCCTGAAGCAGAAAAATATACACTAAGTAACATCTTAGACAGTGTGGTGGTAATGCAATAAAAAACTAAAAAAAAAATTGAACAGTAAGTAAATGAAAATGGAGTAGACAGGAAAAACTTTGACACGAAATATGAAGACCATGCCTACACAACAGTTTCTATAAATGAACAAAGTTAATAAAATAAAATAAAATTAGTACTTGACAAGGCTGCATCAGGAGGTATAAAACATGGAGAGTGATACACAAATCAACTAAAAGAAGAAAGAACTGTCAGTGTAACTATACAATGCATAAAGAACTTAAGCAATATCAATAAGATAAACATAAATAAATAAATGCAGGAAAATGGAGGAGTATGAGGGAACATACAGTAAATGCAATCTTTGAGAGTGTGGTGGCACTGCATTTTAAAAGAAAAAGCTAAACAGTCAACATAAAAATATTCAGTTCACAATGGAGTTTGGCAACAATCTTAGATCTCACCATTGACATCAGTACACACACACATTATTTCAGAATTTATAGAAAAACTACAACTACAGACACAGAAATACCTTCTTGCTCACAACATCCCATAGCTCACAAACAGGCAGCTTTCTACTCAATGGTACACCGTCTCATATCTATTCCCATGTCCAGAGATGATTTTAAAGCATAGTTAGACGCAATAAAATTTATTGCCAGATCCAATGGTTACAGTCTAGTTCTTATTGACCTCGTCTTGCACAGGAAACAAAAACGGAATATTATACCCCTCCTCTATGCCCCACCTGGTTCTCCATCCACAGTCTGAAATAAATGGTGTACACTACCATATCTAGGTGAGGTATCACAGATTGTAGCCAAAGCACTGAAAGCCTGCAAGTATAGACTTTCCTACTATGTTAAGAACACGACAACTCAGTGTATTTTTAATAGCAAATATAAGATCCAGTTATTAGCCAATAGTAGGATATACAAAACCACCTGTTCTGATTATGACAAATTTTACAACGGTCAGTCAGGCAGAGACATAGCAACTAGGCTGGCTGAACGTGAACTCAGAAGGAGGTTGTAGAATTCAGAGTCTGCATTTACTGAGCATGTACTGAGAGAGTCACAACTACCAGCCAGTGTCCAATGTACTTCACATGTACTTCACTTAGCAGAAAAAGGCCATAAACTCAACCAGCTGGAAGCCCTGAAAATTAACAAACATCTACTCATATCTCACAGCCCAGATCTAATCCTAAATGACCAGGGACAGCTAAACACTACCCCTCTCCTAAACTTAATATAATCATCTCTGTTGTTCATTACTTCCCACACTCTCTTCCTACATATTCCCATTTTCCTTTATTCATTAAGTTGTTTTCTTTTACTGAAGTTGTCTATGTATTCCATACAGACTGTAGTTTCAATTGTTATGGCTTTCTTTGAACAGGTACTTGTGTTACTGTCCACGTTTAACACCTCTTGTAGTTGTCTCATCAGATATTGTTTACATTTTATTTGATTCATTTATTTAATGCAAACTGTTATACAGCCACAGTTTTGAATATAATGTTAATATTAAAATGCAGTACCACCACACTCTCAAAGATTGCATTTTCTGTATGTTCCCTCAAACTCCTTCGTTTTCCTGTATTTTTTTATTTCTGTTTATCTTATTGATATTGCTTAAGTTTTTCATGTATTCTGTAGTTACACTGATAATTGTTTCTTCTTTTAATTGGTTTGTGCATCACTCTCCATGTCATATACCTTCTGATGCAGCCTTGTCAAGTACTAATTTTATATTATTTTATTTTGTTCATTAGTAGAAACTGTTATGTAGGCATGCTGTTCCTATTTTGTGTTTAAGTTTTTTTTGTCTACTCCATTTTTATTTATTTATTGTTCAATAACATTTTACTTTTTCATTGCATTACGACCCCACTGTCAAAGATGTTACTTACTGTATATTTTTCTGCTTCGGTCTAGATGTGTTACTTTTCTTCAGTGTTGTTTGCAAACAATGTAACTTCTTTGGTGACAATACTCAGTAAATGTCTGAAGATGGCCTTGTATGCAGAAAACCGTTCAACACAATAAAAATTAATACTGTAGAACAAAAGCAAACTGGTGTTTTTCATTTATTATATACTGTTTTGGCTACTAACAACTTTATAGCCAGTAAGGTGCTGACACCCTTCGATCACTGTCATAGCTACTTGCAGCTAGCTACTATATCGGACGGTACATCAGTTACGAGATAGCAACAACTCATCACTGTGGAAGCTGCTCCCTCGCATTAATTGCTGTAGGCGCAAGGTAAAGGCGCTACACCTCACAAAGGATAAAAAGTTGGACGAGCGAAAAAATCTGCAACTTCTCATTCATTGGCTATCTGTCATACACACAATATGGTTTAATTAAGAAGGCTGGACCTTGTATGTTCTTTACTATATTGTTTACCACATTTTAATGCCTATATGCGCCAGATGACGTGGCCTATAACTCCAAAAAGCGGTAGAACTTTAGCAAAATTGCTTCAAAATACAACTGTTTGCGGATTTCTTGCTAGAAAATGTACCACCACAGCAGCATGTGCAACGACCACAGAATCATTTGTGCTTCATGCCTAAATTCTCCGTTTCACAGATTCATTAAATTTTTGACAGTCACTTTTTGCTCACTGCTCTGGCCGAAATAGGTCAGAACTGTTATCACAGTCAGCTGGCTTCTATTCTGGTTGACATGTGGGTCCTACCCCGTGGGGGGGAGTAAATTAGCATCAGTTTTAAATTGAGCTTGTCGGCACTATTCCGTTTTTAAGAAGGGCTCCTAGTTGCATCAAGTAGCAGGGCCACACCAGCCTGGCGGGACAGTTTCGTACAACAATGTGATTTCACGTATAAGACAAATCCCAAGTTCTAAGTATTATTATTTCTCCAGAAATAATATTCGGTTTTTGAAGAGTGAAACGCCATTGGATTCGTCTCTATTAGAACTGCAATACTAGCAGCAGAAGCTACTATTGCTTGATAATGTTCTCTCTGTAATCACTACTGCTATGGAAATAGACAATACGCTACTTAGCGAGGACTTTTTTACAATAGATTTATCTACAAATAAAATTAGGGTATCTTAAACGGCTTAGCTGAATCACCCTACAACATGAAGGTCAAGAAAAATAAAACAAGGGTAATGGATTGACGTCTAACTGATTCAAATGATCCCGAGCGACTTCAGTTATATAACGACAGCTGCCGTTTTACTACAGCAGATGTCCCCTGCAGTCTTGTCGAAAACTCAGGGAATATTAGTGGTAGTAGTAGTAACTTTATTTATCCGTAGATCTCTTTTTACAAGGATATAGGACATGTCAAAGTATTTACAAATTTAGATCAATTTAAAATAAGCTAATTCGTATACATATATATTTACAGACTTCTATTTAGAGACAATCATTTGATTTACCTCTGCTATATAATACTTTTTTTTACAAATAACTTATTAAATAATGTAATGCCACACTGTTCACTCATATCCCACTACCAGTCGCTCGACACACTATACACACATTGTTTCACAACACTTTACTCACTACACACACACACACACGCACACACACTAGTGATCTCTGGCCATTTTCTGTACCGCAACTTCCCATTTGCAGTCCTGAAAAACTGAGTCAGCATCCCTCCACAATGAGCGAGATGTTGAACTCAGAAAGAAGAAGAGGTTTTAATATTGTGCTATGCATAGCTTAGGGGTTAATATTTGTAAAAAGGAAAAAGAAGGAAAAAACATAAAGTGAAGGTGTTATGTAGCATGTTGGATGTTTTATGATCATAATTATTATCATAATTTATTTGTATAACTTTTTTTATTAAACCCCTACTCTGTTTTATCAAAGTAATCCTTCAATGTATAAAGTGTATTGCACAGCAGGTACTTTTAGCTGCCTTTTTAAATATGTGTATTTTTGCAATTTCTTTAATCTCTTTTGGTAATTGATTGTACAGTTTTATTCCTTGGTAGAATAGTGTTTTACCTCGTCCATGGAAATCTGGAATGAACAACGGCCATAAAAGCTCACATTGGGTGATTTTAAGGAAAATGCATTGGGAAAGGAGACACTAAAATTAGATGTTGACTTTTGTCATTTGGGCAGTAAAACAACTGACGATGGCCGGAGTAGATAATATGCAGGTTGGTAAAACCAAAAAAAGTTTTTCTGAGGAGGAGAAATATATTAACAAATAACATATGTTTTTTAACTATAATGAAATATTTTGTTAAAATATTGGCTGGAGTGAAGCCTAATATGGGATTGAAACGTACACGAAAGCGGTAATAAGTACACTTTAAGACAAATAAAAAACGACGCAACACGAAGGAAGTATCCGCATGGGACGGAAAGCGGTGGATGTGATCTACATGTACAGACAAGCAAATTATTACAATCTCAGAAAAACTAGATGAGTTACTCAAGAGAAAGACAACAACACATTGAGCAAATCAGCAACGAATTGGTCCATCTCTGGCCCGTAAGCAAGCAGTTCTTCGACTTGGCCTCTGATTTACAGAGTTGTTGGACGTCCTCCTGAGGAACATCGCGCCAATTCCGTCAAAATCCCGAGTTGGTAGAAGGGTCCTTCTCATAATCCTCGAAACGTTCTCAAATGGGGAGAGGTCTGGCGACCTTGCTCGCCGAGGTAGGATTTGGCAAGCACGAAGACAGGCAGTAGAAACTCTCGCAGTGTGTATGCGGGCATTATCTTGCTGAAATATATAAACCCAAGATGGCTTGCCATGAAGGGCAACAAAACAGGGCATAAAATACCCTCGACGTACCGCTTTGATGCAAAGATGACGATCCATAGAGGTACTGTTATGAAATGATATGATACCCCAGACCGTCACTCTTGGTCATCAAGCCGTACGACAGTTGACAATCACCTTGGTATCCCACCGCTGTCAGGGGCGTGGCCTTCGCTGGTTATTGGGGCTAACTTCGACGCGGGGCTCAGCACTGAAGACAATTCGCTCCAGACCGAAGGCGTGATAAGAGGCGTCCCGAACAGCGGTTGATTACCAACGTGACTGTCGCCCGTCGTACGGCACGACAATCAAGAAGGATGGTCTGGGCTGTCATTTTCTTTCACAGCGGTAGACCTTAGGTTACCATCTGCGGCATATATACTGCACGGAGGTACGTCTATGATGTTGTGCGTCCCGTTTTGTTTATCTTCATGCCAAGCCATCCTGGGCTTTCATTTTAGGAAGATAATGCCGGCCCGCACACTGAGAGAGTTTTCATTGCTTGTCTTCGTGGTTGCCAAACCCTACCTTGCCCATCGGAGACGCCGGATCTCTCCTTAATTGAGAAAATTCGTAGCATTATGGGCTGGCCTCCAACCAGCTCGGGATTCTGACGATCTAACGCGTCAGCTGGACGGAATCTGGCACGATATCTTTCAGTAGGACATCCAACAACTCCGTATCAATACCAAGCACAAAAATTGCTTGTATACGAGGTATAAGAGACAGAGGTGGAACAACACATTATTGCCTTGCCCAATTTGAGAAGCTCTTTCTTTTGAATAGATCATATAATTTCATATGTTATCAGGTGAATTTTTCTTTTGTTAGAGCATGATTCTTTCTCTCAGGGATACTATCTTTTCTTATCATATTTACTTACGTGCATAAGTAAATACGGCTAAATGGCTCTGAGCACTATGGGACTTAACATCTATGGTCATCAGTCCCCTAGAACTTAGAACTACTTAAACCTAACTAACCTAAGGACAGCACACAACACCCAGCCATCACGAGGCAGAGAAAATCCCTGACCCCGCCGGGAATCGAACCCGGGAACCCGGGCGTGGGAAGCGAGAACGCTACCGCACGACTACGAGATGCGGGCAAGTAAATACGAAACGGGTTCTTGAAGGTCCGCTGTTATTCGTGTACCAACTTTAGATTTTGAACGTGATGACTAAAATATAGTTGCCGTTAACTGAATTGGATGTAATTTTGTTAATTTCTATTTATTGATTGCAAAGCAAGGCAGAGAATTTCTATTGTTGCCGTGGAGCGGCCAAGATAAAACTTACTGAACTCATGGAATCTGTATAATTTAAAAACATGAACTTTAACGTAAATTAATTGTATGTTGCAATTTAGAAAGGTTCTTACAACGAAATCTCTCGCATTTACAGTTACTGTTAACACTTTGAAACTAAATTAATACTTCAGCGCGTAATGGCTGACTGGAGGCTGCATCGAAAAATGAGCTTCCCGCAGCGCAAATTAGTGAAAAAATGCTTATCAAAAATAATTTGCCACTGCGACCATTTAAGGTGACAACTATTATAAAGAAATTCGTTTTGTGATAACAATAATTAGTTTATTTTAGCAGAATACTGAATAACTTACATAAAATATGTGTAGCCTCTCAATGGCTGCCTACCGCATCGCGAAACAAAACAGTGTGAGTGCGACACAGTACCTCCTTCCTCTTTGGCCGTACAGTCGCGGCTGTTTACGATCCTCTTTTATTTTCATAGACATGTTTCAAATAGAGATGCTACTTTTAAATTATCGCTGCTATCAATTGTTTCAAGAACATTAACCGTATCTTTTATACTAATTATGTTCATAAAATACAAATAATTTTTGATTCACCTTTAACAATATTATTCACTGTTTACAACCGATAAAAATGTCAATATTTATGTGACGTACCGTCACAACATCCAATTATTCTCAAAGTGTAATCATTTGCTTACCTGCACACTTACGTCACTGATTTCCGTCCCATTCGGATAATATCTTCGTGGTGCGACCTTTTTTCTTATTAGGGTGTTGTACAGGCAATAAGAGAATACAAGCTTCTGAAATGCCATGGTACAGAAAATTTCCTAAGATTGGATAGGTAACTACTGAAACGGATTGATGAGAAAAGAAATATATGCCACATCTGCACTAAAGAAAGGATTCGGTTTTGTACAGAACAACTGGAGGAATAAATTAATTTGGAAATGCGGGAAAGAGTGTCAGTGGGAAGAGTTTGTGGTAAACATATGACAACAGTACGCGGGTTCAAATGGATGTAGACTGCGGTAGTTATGCAGACACGATGATGCACGCACACGATAGACTTCAGGGACTGCAAATAAAATCATTCTTGGGCTGAATGAAACAATAAAACAACAACTGACCACTACGCTTCGCATTTCACAGCCGCTTCGCTTCTTTGCTACTTTAATCACTCACTGCTGGTAGATTATTCTAAAATATCACCGATCCCAGAGTCATTCGTAACTTTCTGGTAGGTTGATTTGGGGGGAGGAGACCAAATAGCGAGGTCATCGGTTACATCGGATTAGGGAAGGGTGGAGAAGGAAGTCGGCCGTGCCCTCTCAAAGGAACCATCCCGAAATTTGCATGAAACGGTTTAGGGAAATCGCTGGAGAATATAACAATATTGAAGATCAGTGGGAAGCTATAAAAACGACGGTGGAGACATCGGCAAGAGAGATACTTGGAATTGGGACAAGACAAGTAAGACCATCATGGTTTGATACTGAATGCGAAATAGTAAGTGAAGAAAAGAACAAAGCATATAGAAGAACGCTGCGATCACACTGTAGTAGAAGAATACAGAGAAAAACGGAGGATTGAAAAGAGGACTCACCAAAGAGAGAATGGATATTTAAAGCAAGTGTCAAAGAAATGGAGCTCATGAGAAGCAAAAATGAAATGAGAAAATTCTATAGAGAGGTGAACGCGACACGGAAGCCTTTTAGTAGCAAAACAAGCTTAATAAAAGATGAGACAGGGAATATAATAAGTGAAGGGAAGGGAATATGTGAACGATGGCGCAGGTATTTTGATAGTCTCCTCAACCCTAGAATAACTATACCAGAGAACCCAACAGACACGAATGAGGAAGAGGACCCAGACACTACTCCACCAAATATAGAAGAAGTGAAAACTGCCATGAAGAAATTGAAAAACAACAAGACGGCAGGGACAGATGGTATTCCAGCAGAACTGTTTAAGCAAGGAGGCAGAGAGCTGGAACAAAGCCTTCTGAAAATGGTCACCAGAATATGGGAAGAGGAGAAAATTCCCCAACAATGGAAAGAGGGTATCATATGTCCCATACATAAGAAAGGAGATAAGATTGAGTGTGGCAATTAAAGAGGGACCACACTACTTGGGATATAAAATACTCTCTAATATACTATTCGACAGAATACCCCCAATCATACAGAGGGAGACGGGGCCGTACCAATGCGGATTCCTTCTTGGGAAGTCACCCATAGATCAAATATTCACCTTAAGACAAATCCTGGAAAAAACAAACGAATACGGAGTTGGCACGCATCACCTCTTCATAGATTTCAAAGCAGCTTATGATAGCGTAAATAGAGAGCAGTTATATCAAGCTCTAGATGAACTGGGTATGTCTAGAAAGTTGTTAAGGCTGGTGAGAATTACAATGAGCGAAACACAAGGTAGTGTAAGAATAGGAGGAATGATGTCCAACACATTGAGTATTAAAAAAGGAGTGCGACAGGGGGATGCATTGGCATGTCTTCTCTTTAATGCCGCCCTGGAGAAGGTGATGAGAAACGCAAACCTTCTGAACAGAGGAGCGATCTTCTATAAATCGGTGCAGATACTGGCCTACGCAGATGACATAGATATAATAGCAAGAACCCAAAAAGCAATGGATGAGACATTTACAGCTCTTGAACAGTCCAGTAGGAACATGGCGTTAATTAATAATGAACAAAAAACAAAATATATGGCAGCTGGAAAAGCACATAGAGTAAATACGCCAAATGTAATAACAATGGGCAATTATACATTTGAGAGAGTTGAATATTTCAAGTATCTGGTCTCGACAGTTACACATCTAAATGATACCTCCTTTGAAATTAAGTAGAGATTGATACTGGCCAACAGAGCC
Organism: Schistocerca serialis cubense; assembly: GCF_023864345.2. Taxonomy (NCBI): domain Eukaryota; kingdom Metazoa; phylum Arthropoda; class Insecta; order Orthoptera; family Acrididae; genus Schistocerca; species Schistocerca serialis. The sequence continues at coordinate 1,139,241,480 of NC_064639.1, read as the reverse complement.
TATTTTGCCCTAACAAGACTTCTATCCTCAAGGCTCCTGACTCGTACCACGAAATTAACTATGTATAAATCACTGGTACGACCAGTGCTTACATGTGCCTCTGAAGCCTGGACAATAACAACTAAAGATATTGAAACACTGGATGCATTGAAAGAAAGGTACTTAGACGAATCATCGGCCCAATCTGTGAAAGAGGAAGATGGAGGAGGAGATACAACCATGTGTTGTATACCATATACAATGACCAACCCATCAGAAGGATAGCGAAGTCATCCAGACTGAGGTGGCTCGCATGAGTGATACAGAAGTACCAAAAAGAATATTATAAGGAAAGCCAGGAGGGCAGAGAGGACGTGGTCGACCAAGAGCCAGATGGGAGATGGAGTAATCGAAGATCTTAGGAAGATGGGCTATAGAAACTGGACAGTATTGGCAAAGGATCTAGAGAGATGGTAGGAAATTGTAGAAGAGGCCAAGGCTCATCATGAGCTGTAGAGCCAAGAAAGAAGGTTTAGGGAAATCACAAAAACCTAAATTAGGATGGTAGGCCGAGGGTTTGAACCATCGTCCTCCCAAATGCGAGTCCAGTGTGTTAACCACTGCGCCACCTCGCTCGGTGTGCCATTCTGCCTGTATGTTAATATGTTTAAAAGCGTTATTGTAAATCTGAACAGGCGTAAAATGCTTGCATCCGGCTAGGAGTGACAGCGTCATCACCGGCTGTGGGGAAGGGGTGTGAGCCGGCCGCACGCTGCAGCAGCCAGTGCCTTGCGTAAACACTGTGGGAATGGGACGAGTCCCGGGCAGCTGGCCGGGGTGCGGCGCGTGGTTGCAGTGCTGTCAGGATCAGCCGGCGACGGCTGCTGTGCTGCTGTGACGTCACGGGGGGCGGCCCCGCTCTGCCGCAACAGACCGGCGTCCCTGTGATACAGCTTACAGCCACTGCCAAGGCACATCGCCACATACTGTGAACGACTTTTCTTACCTCCACTACCATTCCTTCAATTTCTTCCAGTTTTGTTCCATTTGTAATACTGGTTCCATACCAGTACAACGACTAGTTATGATATTTTTTGAATAAAGGCAGTCTCGGTTGCAAAAACTGTTTTCATTAATAACAGTTAAGCGTCTCGCTCTTGTCCGGCATCATCAGATTATGCAAGACCATAACAGAGGAAACTAAGTTCGTCAATTCTTTCAAATGGCTCTGAGCACTATGGGACTTAACTTCTGAGGTCATCAGTCCCCTAGAACTTAGAACTACTTAAACCTAGCTAACCTAAGGACATCACACACATCCACGCCCGAGGCAGGATTCGAACCTGCGACCGTAGCGGTCCCGCGGTTACAGACTGTAGCGCCTAGAACCGCTCGGTCACTCCGGCCAGCCGTTAATTTCTAGATACGAGTTAAAAAAGGAATAAAAATCATGTGGATAAACCATCTGCACAGCCGAAGTCGTAGCACATTCCGGTTCCGATAAGACTTTTGACCAGTGGATGCCTTATTCTTATTTTATCACCGAGCGAGGTGGCGCAGTGGTTAGCACACTGGACTCGCATTCGGGAGGACGACGGTTCATCCTGCGTCTGGCCATCCTGATTTAGGTTTTCCATGATTTCCCTAAATCGCTCCAGGCAAATGCCGGGATGGTTCCTTTCCAAGGGCATGGCCGGCCTCCTTCCCCGTCCGTCCCTAATCCGATGAGACCGATGACCTCGCAGTTTGGTCTCTTCCCCCAAACAATCCAATCCAAATCTTATTTTATCCCCTGTTGTGACATGTGACGAATGTGTTAGATTAATGGATAAGTTAACAGCGTTTCTCAGTAATTTTAATAAACACAACACATTAGCATAACAAAAACCTCAAGTCATCAATAATGTATTCTTCTTCAATATTTAGAACAGTCATTCAACACTGCGGTAGCTTTTCGATTCCGCGACTGCAGAAATCACATGGAACCGAACCAATCATTGACTGGAAATGGTTATTTTCGGTTACTTGGCGACAATTCGCAGCCATTTGCAGGCATTTATGGACAACAATGGAATTTTTATGGATGACAATGAGCCATGTCAACGGGCCACAATTGTTTGCTATCGGTTTGGAGAACACTCTGGACAATTCGAGCCAATTATTTCGTAACCAATCGAATATTTAAAACGCACAATCGTGAGATCAGTTCGTGGACAAAATCAGGCACCGGAAACATTTTCGCAATTATGGGCGGCACAACGGGTCAATATTTCTGCAGGGGACTGCCAGCAACTTGCCAAATCGAGTTTCCCCACAACACCACGCAAAAGGATACTGGGAAGTATCCCACGACTTTCGTCACCTCAGTGTGTAGGTGGGCAGCTACTAAGGGAGTAATATCAGAAATAGAGAGGTAGAAAGCTGATATGACCGAATTACAGAAAACGAGAGGGAACGGTGAAGGCGCCCTTAGAGTAAGTCGATGATATTCGATAATATTCCATGCAGGATGTGGAGAAAATGAGAAACTTGGCAATGGAACAGGCTTTGTAATGACTGACCACCTGCTAACACAAACGAAGAGTTACGTGGCAGCTAATAAACGACTACTGACACGCCCTACTACTAAACAAGATACTGGGACATAACATTTGTGACTGCACACGCTGTGACAGAAGTAAATAAGAAGAGGTAAAAGACGATTCTTATGAGGAAATAGAAAAGACAGTGGGAAGATGGGATAACAGATATATGAAAGGATAGGAACATAGCAATCAGTCACATTCCCATTCGATTTTATTATTCTTGCGTATCCACCTTTCAGCTATAGACATATTCAGTGTATTTGAGTGAGTTATAATCCATAAACTTCCGACATACGTGTCACCACCATACGCCTTTACAGGTGTGTAGCCTATACACTTATGAAGTCACCTGATGAAATGTGCTGCACCAAGTTTGTTGTTTATAATTCACTCAAGAGCGCTAAAGATAGCTGTTTATAACTGAAATTGGGATGAGCAAGAATAACAGTAAAAAAATAACAATGTTAATACAACTGAGTGTTGTATTCCTATCCTTCCTCATAACAATCTACATTCGCTGTGCGCAACAGTTCGTTATGGAATCAAAGTTGGTTCAGAAATACAAAAATTATGCTTGCACATTTTGTAGCAAAGGTGGGACGGAGAAGAGAAACAGAATGGACTTCAGGAATTAGAGCTTACATGAGAAATGATAATGGGTTAAGGCTTTTGCGACTGCTCAAGATCTAGTAATCAGCTCAACAAACTTATCCCATAACAAAATCAGATCACTAGATGAGAAAATTATAAGCTATTCATGAAATAAATATGTATGAAAAATACATTAAAATATATGAGAAATGACACACTCTATTATATTATATCAAAGATTATCTCAACGACTGTTAAAATGAGGGAGTATAAGACAATAATTGCCCCAGTGCATAGAAACACTGAGTACCACTGACAGTGATGGTGGTTGAAAGAAAGGTCATGACAAAGAATCTTTGGCCAAAGAAGAAACAAAAAAACATGTTGGAGGAGACTATAAAATGAAGAAGTTTTCTAAGGCGCTGCAGTCATGGACTGTGCGGCTGGTTCTGGCGGAGGTTCGAGTCCTCCCTCGGACGTGGTTGTGTGTGTTGGTCCTTAGGATAATTTAGGTTAAGTAGTGTGTAAGCTTAGGGACTGATGACCTTAGCTGTTAAGTCCCATAAGATTTCACACACATTTCACACACATTTGAAGAAGTTTGTTTTATAATGAGCCAGCCTAATATTACACATAGAGCGAATCCTAAGCGACTGCCATGGGTTGAATATGTTACAAGGATGACAGGTGATACCATTCCGAAAGCAGTATTGGTAGGAAGGGCAGAAGGAAAGAGCACCTTCCCCCCTCCCCCTCCCCACCACTTTCCCCGCCCTTCTCGCCGACGGGATCTGTTAGAGGCAGTTCGTAAGGTCTGCACATGATCTGCAAGGTCCCTGGTGGCCAGTTAACCAAGTAAGAGCCTAAAGACAAAAACCACCGTAAATTTGTAACAAACTGAACAAAAACTATTTATTGGTACCCATTTATAATTACTTCGATCAACGGTTTGCATTCTATTGTCATTGCAAACTTGAATAAAAAAAGCTAAATATAACGGTACGAACTGTAATATGGACTGACTGCTGCAGCCATAAATTTAAGCTCATAATAATAAGTAAAATCACAACATGTAATAAGTAAAATCACAACACGTAAAATTATCTCTAACTTCATTTACTGATGGACGATCTGCTTTTTCTAAAAAATTTAACTGTATTGGCCAGTAGATTGAGACAGACATAAGTGTTTATTGCAAGAGATGCATTGTGTGTGTGTGTGTGTGTGTGTGTGTGTGTGTGTGTGTGTGTGTGTGTGTGTATTCGTGAGCAATGCAAACTCTGAATGTCGTTGTCGTTAGAATTCCACATTAAACCGGAAGTCGTCCAATAAAATTGGATGGAAGGATAAGCGAACACGTATACTGAAATATTATAGCTTCCATGACACACACAAAACACTACTCTCCTAGAATTAAGAACACTTCAACATATAACAGTTACAAAAACAACATTTGCTTACGAGATTCGTAAATTCCGTAATGTAATCACAAGATCAAAAAAATGGTTCAAATGGCTCTGAGCACTATGGGACTTGACATCTCTGGTCATCAGTCCCCTAGAACTTAGAACTACTTAAACCTAACTAACCTAAGGACATCACACACATCCATGCCCGAGGCAGGATTCGAACCTGCGACCGTAGCAGTCGCGCGGTTCCGGACTGAGCGCCTGAACCACTAGACCACCGCGGCCGGCACAAGATCAAAGTATCTGCATTTTGGGACTCTCTTATTAGACGGACCCCACCTTTTTACTTTGGGAAAGGGTTAAGAACATAATTATTCTACTAACCATTATATACTTGTATATGCAGCTGAAAGTACTGTGAGAGAGAAAGAGGAAATAGTGAAGCAGCAGACGTACTTAGTGATTTTTTTAGAGATAAAAGATTTGCAACGTACTGTAATAAGTTTCGCAGCCATCTATGCCAATATATTGGTAGTTTGCAATGGGTGTTAAATAATGAATAAAATCTTGATATTCATAAATATGACTTTTTTTCTAATGTTATACTACTGCTTCTGTACAGTATTATCAATTGAAATTTCCCGACGCAGAGGACTGTAACTATGCTATGCATGTACCAACTCGCGAAAGTGGAATGTATGATATTGATCATTAACTTAAATGCGTTTAGATTTGTGATGTACTCGCGAATTCCATAAAGCATCACTTCAATTATATCTGATTTCTACTTGCAGGATTGCCGCAATTATAGGAGAATTTCAACTAGCAGTTAGAAAACATTCATGTACAAGAGGTATGTCCTATTTTCAAAATCGTAACCCTCCCTGTTAACAGTTGTAAAACAATGAAAATGATATCCCTACCTGCTACTGTTCATTCGTAATTAATTGCGGAATCATTTAACGTTAGGCGTTACTCTACTATGGATTTCGGCATACGGAGAACACGCGCTTATAGCACATGGCATGAGGGTCAGCCAATGGAAAATGACCTACATCAAATGTTGTCAAATGAACGAATAAAACATGAAAGAGAATACGAATGTATTTGTAGGACATTATATAAATAGTAGCTTAGAATAGCAGTTTGTTGATAATAATCATGTAATCTAAAGACATTTCAAATTGAAATCAGTGTAATGGGCTATATGGCATTCTATCACCGCCTGGTGGCACTAGTTCGTACTTTCAGGGACGCAGCTTCCATAGAGACGTCGTCATCAGTAGGGTTGCTGGTAGTCAAAGACGAACCGGAGGAGGCCGTGTGATTATCGATAAGCAACGGCAAGGATGAAGCAGTAAGGCACCGCAGACTGTACTGGTAGCAGTGTGTTGATATACTGGCATCCAGCACCAGGACGGTTGTTGAATGTTCATAAAAGAAGCCAGAATGTCAATCACTATAATGATGACACTGTGCGGCACAAAATAAATTACAATAAATGCAATGCTCAAAAATGTAAAATTATGATGAAAAATTGTATTTATGGAGGCACTGAAGAATGTGGTTTCGGAAGCACAAGGGTGTATTACACAATCTTCTTTAGAGTTTAGGTCGCATTCGTGCTAATATTATAAAAACAGTAAGTAGAAATTTCCGTGTCATAAAAATTATAATAAAAATACAATAAAAACAGGTTAAAAACATTGTGGCATATAAAGTATTTGAAATTAAATAGAAACAGAAATATGAACAGTCTACAATTTTTTAAGAGTTCATTAAAAACATTGGAAGTTAAGACCATTGATTTTGGTGTAAATTTGCCTTCATATCTACGTCGTCATTTACAGGTTCATAAGAAATTTAACGGGTTTGGTATGGGAATGGGAGAGGAGAAATACTAATTTCAATTATGTTACATCATGGTAAGGCAGTGATTCCGAAATCAGATATTGGTTACCCAGGGGCAGATAGAGACTCACATCACAATTTAGTAATGATGATGAGTAAGCTGATACTTAAGAGACTAGTCAGGAAGAAATAGTGTACAAAGAAGTGGGATTCGGAAATATTAACGAATGAGGAAATACGCTTGAAGGCCTCTGAGGCTATAGATACTGCGATAACGAATAGCTCCGTAGTCAGTTCAGTTGAAGAGGAGTACACATCTCTAAAAAGGGCAATCACAGAAGAAAGACAAACAAGGAAGACAGCTGCGAAGAAACCATAGGCAACAGAAGAAATATGTACGTTGATCGACGAGGAAGTACAAAAACGTTCAGGAATAGAGAAATACAGGTCATTTAAGAACGAAATAAATAGGAAGCGCAGGGAAACTAAACTTCCTGCACGAAAAATGTGAAAAAATTCGAAAGTAAGTGATTGTCGGAAGGACTGGCTAATGAACCAGGAAAATCAAAATATTAAAGGAAAAGGTGGTAAAATTATTACTACAATGGGAATTGCTCTGTTAAGTGCAGAGTAGAGAGCGAATAGCTGAGAAGAGTACATTGAAGGTCTCTACGGGGAGAGGCCTTGACTGATGACGTGGGAGAAGAAGAAACAGGAGTCTATAGGGGAACCAGTAATAAAATCAGTATTTAAAAGAGCTTTGGAAGACTAAAGTTCAAATAAGCAGAAAGGATCGATAACATTTCTCTGGGATTTCTAAAATCTTCGGTAACTGCAACAAAACAACAATTCAGGTATGTTCAATGTTCAAATGTGTGTGAAATCTTATGGGACTTAACCGCTAAGGTCATCAGCCCCTAAGCTTACACACTACTTAACCTAAATTATCCTAAGGACAAACACACACACCCATGCCCGAGGGAGGACTCCAACCACCGCCGGGACCAGCCGCACAGTCCACGACTGCAGCGCCCAAGACCGCTCGGCTAATCCCGCGCGGCTTCAGGTAGGTGTGTAGAATGTATGAGATTGGCGATATACCATCAGACGTTCCGGAAAAATCTTCCATGCAGTTCCGAATATTCCAAGAGCCTCGAGTGCGAGAATTATCGCGCAATCAGCTTACCAGCTCAAGGATCCAAGCCGCTGAAGAGAATAATATACATAAAAATGGAAAAGAAAATTGAGGAGCTGTTGGATGAAGATTCCATTGTTTCTTGAAAGGACCGCGAATATAAGATTAGAGAGATTAGGGCTCGTAAGAAAGGATGTAGATACTCGTTTTTCCCTGCCTCTATTTCGAGTGTAACGGAAAAGGAAACGTTAGTAACCTTAGAGGGCACTCTCCCCCACGCATCATACTGTTGCTGGCGGAGTATGTACGTAGATGTAGATAAAGATGTCGACGATCATTTTGGCTTTTTTTATTTTTTGGTCATCAGTCCTCTGACTGGTTTGATACGGCCGGCCACGAATTCCCGTCCTATACTACCTCGTCATCTCAGAGTAGCACTTGCAATCTATGTCCATCTCAAAGTAGAACTTGCAACCTATGTCCTCAATTATTTACTGGATGTATTCCAAACTCTGTCTTCCTCTGCAGTTTTTGCCCTCTACAGCTCCCTCTAGTACCATGGAAGTCATTCCCTCATGTCTCTACAGATGTCCTGTCATTCTGTCCCTCCTGCTTATCAGTGTTTTTTACATATTCCTTTCCTCTCCGAGTCTGCGGAGAACCTCCACATTTCTTACCTTATCAGTCCACTTAATTTTCAACATTCGTCTGTATCACCACATGTCAAATGCTTCGATTGGTTTCTGTTCCGGTTTTCCCACAGTCGACGTTTCACTACCATACAATGCTGTGCTCCAGACGTACATTCTTAGTAATGTCTTCCTCAAATTAAGGCTGATATTTGATATTAGCAGACTTCTCTTGGCCACGAATGCCCTTTTCGCCATTGCTAGTTTGCTTTTGATGTACTCCTTGCTCCGTCCGACATTGGTTATTTTACTGCCTAGATGGTAGCATTCCTTAACTTCATCTACTTCATGACCATCGATCCTGATGTTAAGTGTCTCACCGTTCTCGTTACTTTCTTCTTTCTTCGATTTACTCTCAATCCATATTCTGTAGTCATTAGACAGTCCATTCCGTTCAGCAGATCATGCAATTCTTCTTCACTTTCAGTCAGGATAGCAATGTCATCCGCGAATCGTATCATTGATATCCTTTCACCTTGAATTTTGATTCCACTCCTGAACCTTAATTTAATTCCATCATTGCTTCCTCAATGTACAGATTGAACAGTAGGGGTGAAAGGCTACATCCCTGTCTTAGACACATTTTAATACGAGCACTTCGTTCTTGATCCTTCACTCTTATTATTCACTCTTGGCTGTTGTACATATTGTTTATGACTCGTCTCTCCCTATAGCTTATCATTACCATTCTAGCCGGCTCGGTGGCCAAGCGGTTCTAGGCGCTACAGTCTGTAACCACGTGACTGCTACTGTCGCAGGTTCGAACCCTGCCTCGGGCATGGATGTGTGTAGTGTCCTTAGGTTAGTTAGGTTTAAGTAGTTCTAAGTTCTAGGGGACTGGTGACCTTAGAAATTAAGTCCCATAGTGCTCAGTGCCATTACCATTTTAAGAATTTCGAACATCTTGCACCATTTTACATTGTCGAATGGTTTTTGTTTGGTTTTAGGAAAGATAAAGGCACATGAAAGCCCGTTCTTACGTTGCGATTGACAATGGAAGCAAGACTGAAGAGAAATGATGACACGATTGTACGGTTTGTAGACCTTGAAAAGGCGTCCGACAGTGTATTTTGGTTCCAGATGTTCGAAATTCTGAGAAAAATTTGGGTAACGTATAGAGAAAGATGATTAAAATATAATGTGTACAAGAACCAAGAGGAAACAATAAGAGTCGAAGACCAAGAACGAAGTGCTCGGATTAAAAAGAGTGACAGTCAGGGATGCAGTCTTTCGTCCCTATTGTCCAATTTATACATCGAAGATTCAATGAAGGAAATAAAAAGAATGATTCGAGAATGGAATTAAAATTCAAGGTGAAAGGATATCAATGATGAGATTCGCTGATGACATAGGTGACCTAAACGAAAGTGAAGAAGGATTACAGGATATGTTGAATGGAATGAAGAGCCTAATGACATAAAATGGAGTGAGATTAAATCTAAGAAAAAGGAAAGTAATGAGAAGCAGCAAAAACGATAACGGCGTGGAACGTATCACGACTGAGCATCTCGAAGCAGATAAAGTTAAACTGTGAGGCAGCAAAATAACGAAGACGGACAGAGCAAGAAGGGCACCTAAAGCAGATTAGCATTGGCAAAAAGGGCATGCCTGCCCAAGATAAATCTGCTAGTATGAAACATAGGCCTTTATTTGAGGAAGAAATTTCTGAGAATGTACATTTGGAGTACAGGGTTGTATGAAACTGAAACATGGATTGTGTGAGAACCAGAAAAAAGAGAATCAAAGCATTTGAGGTGTGGTTCTACAGAAGAACGTTAAAAAATATGTTGACTGATAAGGTAAGAATGAGTAGGATCTCCGCAGAATCGGCGAGGAAAGGAATATATGGACAACAAGAAGGAAAAGAATGAAAGGATATCTGTTAACAAAGAATAACCCCCATATTACTACAGGGAGCTGTAGAGGGTAAAAACTGTACAGGAAGAAAGAAATCGGAATTCAACCAATAAATAATTGGGTCATAGGTTGCAAGTGCTGTTCTGAGATGAAGTGGTTGGCACAGGAGAGGAAATCACGTCGGGCCGCATCAACCAAGTCCGAAAACTGGACACAAAAAGATAAAATTAAAGATTTTCATGATGGTGTAAAAAAAAGAAGTAAAGGTCAGTGAGTTGGTAGAAATTCGATAGCAAAAAAGTGGTAAAATAGTTAAGGTACGGGGAATTTCATGAAATTAGTTACAGTACAGAAAAAAGTGATATGATAAAAAATTAGACGGAAAATCAGCCATCCTTCTTTTAGATAACACATTTAAAACGATCTAAAAAGCTTTTTCACGGATATCTAATTTTAAAGTTCATTAAGCCCTTTTTTTGTGTAACGCACCTTCCGCTTCCATAGCATAGGGCAGGAACAGCGAACACAATAAAATTTCATGGTAGTCTCCATTTGGACTTACGACGCAATGTTTTGTAATTGTACCACAGACAGCTTGAAATCGGAGTGTTTTACTTTCAATTTTCGAACCTGTGTTGGAAATGTATACACATCCCCTACTCCCTCTCCTCTCCCCATTCCATCTATTCCCTGTCCCTCTGTCCCTCCCTCCGTCCGTCCGTCTCTCACTTCTCTCTCTCTCTCTCTCTCTGTCTCTCTCTATGTCCATCTTCTCACTCATATCTGTGTCAATTTCTTCTTTCCCCCACTCTCTATCCATCTCCTCTCCCCCCCTCTCTCTGACCTTGATTCCTTGATTCTTGTTTATTGTCCTTGTAAATGAATCCTTAATTGGTAAATGAAGTCGCATAAAATGAGGGGTAAATCGGTTGGCATCATTGGCACACAGGTTATGAGAGAGACCTCTACTGCTGTGTGCGGATAATAGCTTCAGTGACTTTATTTTGCAAAATTTTACTAAGCGAACTGGTACTATTACAAAATTTCGAACGATTTAGACTGCTTGTAGTATTCTAATAACAAAGTCAATAAGCCGTAAATACCATTTTCCCGTTATGTGTTAAAACTAACTGCATAGAACAAAATGAACAGCACACTTCTGTGTATACAATTTTAGCTTACAACTATGTATCAGGAGGAAGAATATGTATAAGAGAAACATTTTGTCTAATGGTTCAAATGCCCAGCTGTTGCTGCTGAAACTGACTGCGAGAAAGAAAACTGAAGCGTGCGTTTTCGTTACTGCAGTTGATTGTAACAGAAAACCCACAAATAATTGTTTAAAAGAATATATAGCCTATGAAACTTCATGGCATATTAAAACTGTGTACAGGATCGAGACTCGAAGTCGGGACCTTTGCTTTTCTCAGGCAAGTGCTCTACCCTCTGAGTTACCCAAGAACGACTCATGCCCCTCCTCACAGCAATACTTCTGCCAGTATCTGGTCTATTCTGGGAATATAAAGCCTATGTCCGTCGGAATGTTTGTTAGAATACTGACCAAAAATCTGAAGTGATTCGGTCAAGAACTTTTCGGAATATTTGCTAATAACGTTTGATCTTTATACATTAATATTTATATATTATATTTATATTAGAAAAACATATACAGGGTGGTCCATTGATCGTGACAGGGCCAAATATCTCACGAAATAAGCATCAAACGAAATAACTACAAAGAATGAAACTTAGCTTGAAGGGGGAAACCAGATGGCGCTATGGTTGGCCCGCTAGATGGCGCTGCCATAGGTTAAACGGATTTAAATAGGCACCCCCATTTTTTTACATATTCGGGTAGTACGTAAAAAAATATGAATGTTTTAGTTGGACCACATTTTTCGCTTTGTGATAGATGGCGCTGTAATAGTCACAAACATATCGCTCACAATTGTAGACGAACAATTAGTACCAGGTAGGTTTTTTAAATTAAAAGACAGAACGTAGGTACATTTGAACATTTTATCATCTAGAGGGTCGGATCCCCTCCTTCGGAAACGTCAGATTGCAAAGCCTGGGCTACTCTCAGGGTGGAAACTCCGTCTTCGAAGATTGTTGCTGTAGCTGTTCGTCCGCCCGCCTGCCTCCCTGCCTGCCATCCTTCCGTCCCCGTCCTTCCGACCGCCATCGTCCATCGCCGCCGCTGCCTGCTGTCGGTCCGTCGCCATCCGACGTCCATCGCCGCCGCCGCCGCCGCCGCCGCCGCCGCCGCCTGCTGTCCGACCGCCGTCGCCGTTCGTCCACCATGAGCGCTCCCACCTCCACTGTCACCTACACCTCCCCCTCCCCCTCTCCCACAGTCACTTCCTGGAGTGCCGCCCCTGGCCTCCCTCCTTACACCTCCTCTCCTCTTCCCCCACTTACCCATCCCCCTATCTCCTCCCCTGCTGTATACCCACACCTCTACACCCTTCCTCCAGCCTCCACACCCTCAACAGCTCCCACTACTACCCCCGCCCTCACGTACGCCTCTGTTGCCGCCTCTGCTGCCACCCCTCAGGTGGTTGGCTTCCCCTCTCTCACCCACCCTGTCGCTTTGTCGGTTGCATCCCCCGCACGCATCACGTCGCGCCGAGCCACTGTCGCCGCCACTGAACCAGTTGCTTCTCCCGGCACCTCCACTACGCCACAGGGATCTGACACCCGCCACCTCCCTCATCTCACCGTCCCTCTCCCCTCTTCCCAGCCTCCAGTGTCCAAAAAACCCCAAAAGCGCGTCATTACCGACTCTGCTCCCGCCACTTCCCACAAAAAGTCAACACCACCTCCCCCTCCTCCTGTCATCTCCACGGACACCACCCCTCCTCCGGCCACCTGTACCCCAGCCCACACCCTCCACACCTATGTTCTGTCAAATCATGATCCTAAGTTCTTCGATGCCCGTACCGTCACTGTGGAGATACGAATGTATTTACCTGGTGCTCCCATCTCCCAACTCATTCCTCACAGGGACTCAGTCCTCATCAAGTCCCCGTCCCCCTCCTTTCACACAGACGTCCTCCGTAAACTCCCACGAGATATGTTTGGCCCCTGTGCATCTCTGACTCCTTTCCTTTCCTCTTCCACTCCTCGTCAACCCCAGCCTCCCCGTCGCCCCCCCCCCCACCTACACTGCCGTGATCACCGAGCTCAGCCTGGTGATCACCGAGGATGAGGTGTTGGCTGTGGTAACCAAAACCAACTGCGGGAACGCCTTGAGCTGCGGATCGGAGCCACCAGGCGGGGAAGCCGTCAGTGGTGGAGCATGCACCACCGAGTAAACACAAGGACGAGTCAGACGACAGACCAACGACAACCAACAACCACCCACAGCGACTGACTATGACCGACACAACAAGGAAGAAAATAAACAATGGAGGCTTGTAGAAACACAAACAGTAAATCCACTCGGAACCAGAGCCAGGTAAATGTCAACAACGAGCAACAACCAGAATGCAGTACCGCCAAGAAAGAGATGCAATCCAGAGCGAGTACCAGACTGACTGGACTAGGGCAGAGCGGATCCCTATATAAGAAACCAGAGGGAGCAGCTATTGGCCGCGGTCTGCACATGGTGTAGAGGTGGCGCCATCGCTGCGCGAGAGCCGCGGACACGGAGCCCTCTATGGACTGACCACGTCCATTTGTTCTGGCACGTGTTTGACTTCCACAGCGGGAGGTACTAGATCAGCAGAACTAAAGTCCCACCCAATCCTGGAAATCTGCTCTGCCGCTGTATCCACATTGCCTCTGGTCCCACCTACCTCATGTGGGTCTTCTCTGAGTCTGCACCCTCCATTGACCATCTCCTCACCCAAGGTGTCCTGATATACCACCGTTGCCACCCTGTTGAATCCTCCAAATCCCCTCCCCAATCCTACTGCAGCCAACAGTGCCTGTACAATGACCACCTGACCCCCAACTGCAAACCACCCCCCCCCCCCAACTGTCCCCATTGCAAGTCCTCCCACTTTCTTAAGAACTGCCCCAACCTCGCTGTTCCTCCTTCCTGTAACACCTGCAATGGCCCCCATCCCACCTACTCCCACAACTGTAAAACCAAACCCCCTCCAGCCACTCCTGAGCTTACAGTCCCTGTCTGTCCCATTGATCCCCCTCTCCACCCCAACAATTCCCTCCATCCACCCCCCCGCCCCCCACAGTCGAGGACATCATCTGGTTCCTTACTGTTGTACTCCAAAACATTCAGCCTTTTCAGCACCCCCCACACCTTCCAACAAATCTTCTTTGCCGCTCACTCCGTTTTCCACCTGAACACCTTTGCCACTTACTCCCACAACCGAGCCCACTTCACCTTCACCTGCCTCAACACCCTAGTTTAAGCCACTTCCCTTCCTTCTCTTCCCCCACTCTCTTACCATCATGGCACAGCATGAGTATCACGTCCTCTTCCAGAACATTCACTTCTTCCACTCCAACAAATACCTACTCATGCACACCCTCTCCCACCATCACGTCGACACCTTCCTCTTGAACGAAACCTTTCTCCAGCTTCACCATTCTATCCACACCTCTCCCTATATCCTCCACCGCACTGATGCTTCTGTTCCTTGTGCGCAGGGTGGAGTCGCAATTGGCCACCTTAAGCGTATCTCCATCTGGCCACAACCTTTCCTCAATCACCCAACTGAACACTTTATCCTGAGCGTCTTCTTCCTCTCCCTCACCATTATCTGTGCCACCATCTATGCTCCTCTTTCTTATGACTTCATCTCGCACATTGACCACACCTTCTCCACCTATGTGATTGCTGCCGACCTCAAAATCCATAGCCGCACTCCTGCCGCCCTTTGGCGGTGATATCAGTTCCTCTCCAGAATCCAAGGTGACCTTGTTCCCCTTCCCCAGCACACCTGACCCAAAAGTGACAGCACCCCAGATGTTGCCATTGCCTCTGCCAACCTCCTTGGGCATATCACCATCGCCATCCTTGACCCCACAGGTAGCAATCACCTCCCCGTCCTTCTCACCATAAAGTCCGCTCACCCTGCACCACCTCCCAAGGTCGTCCATGACTACCACCGTGCCAACTGGGATGCCTACCAGGAATCCATCGCCACCCAGGTCGAAAGCCACCCTCTTACCTATCGCCCCTAATGACATCATCCACGCCTTGTCCTTCCTTCAGAAGGTAATTACTGACGCCGTATAGGGCCATGTTCCAACTGAAACCATCCACCCCCACCGTCCCACTCTCCCTCCATGGGCTGTCCTCCTCCTCCACGGATCCCGTCGCCTCTATCACTCCTTCCTGCGCACTCATGACAGGGATACACTCCAACGCCACCAGCAAATACAGCGACACATGTGGAACCTTATTACAGCAACGAAACGCCGAGACTGGCGCCAGACCTGCATGTGACTCAATGCCACTCTCCCTATCAGCTACTCCAAGTACTGGTCCGCCTTCCATCGCCTTACTGGTTCCCTTTCTGCTCCCCACTACCCCCTTCTCCATAACGATCGCCCCCTTCCTGACAACCTCAGTAAGGCCAACCACTTCGCTTCCCACCTTTCCAAGGTCTTCTCCATCCCAGATGATCCCCACTTTGATTATTCTCTTTTCCCCACCATCATGGAATGTGCCGATACCTCAGTCACTCCACTTGCTCCCAGTCTCCAGTACTTGGAGCAGTTGCCTCCCTCCGACATAAACATTCCCATCACAGCACAAGACATTAATCTTATCCTCCGGTACAAAGCAAGACAGCCATTGGTCACGACTGTGTCACCTACCATCACTTTCGAGAAAGCCCCTATTCCTTCCCGACTGTCCTCGCCCATCTCTATAACATCATCCTCTCTACCGTCTTCTACCCTGACCTGTGGAAGACCTCCCGTGTCCTCTTATTCCTCAAACCCAACAAACCCCCTTCTGCCGCCTCTTCCTATCGTCCCATCTGCCTCACCTCCATCTTCAGTAAGGTCTTCAAATTGATCCTCTCCCACCGTATACATCAGCACCTTACTAAACACCACCTCCTCCCCCTTACCCAGTGTGGCTTCCAACCCTCCTTCTCCACTGAAGACCAACCCCTTAACTTCGTTCACCTTTTGTCCCTCCAGCTCAACTCCTCTCACTCCGCCATTTTTGTTTCCCTTGATCTCCAAAATGACTATGACCATGTATGGCATCCCGGTCTCCCTCTTTAAACTCCAAAACTATGCCCTGTCTATCAATTTGCCCAGCTTCCTATGTCACCCTCCACAACACCAATCCACTGCTGGCGTCCCCCAGGGCTCTGTCCTCTCCCCTCTCCTTTATCTCTTGTTTGAGGCTGATATGCCTAAGCCACCCCCACCTGCCCACCTTGTCCAATATGCTGATGACACCGCCTTCCTGGCTCTCTACCATACCCTTCAATGGTGCCAATGTACCCTCCAAACCCACCTTACCCAGTTCACCACTTGGTGTAACCAGTGGTTCCTCCATCTCAGGCCGGCCGAAGTGGCCGTGCGGTTAAAGGCGCTGCAGTCTGGAACCGCAAGACCGCTACGGTCGCAGGTTCGAATCCTGCCTCGGGCATGGATGTTTGTGATGTCCTTAGGTTAGTTAGGTTTAACTAGTTCTAAGTTCTAGGGGACTAATGACCTCAACAGTTGAGTCCCATAGTGCTCAGAGCCATTTGAACCATTTGAACCAACCTCCATCTCAACCCCTCCAAAACCCAGGCAATCATCATAGGCTGCACCACCCACTCCTTTCGTCTCCATGATTTCTACCTCACCCTTTATGGTCGTCCCATCCAGCTCACCCCCACCCTGAGATACCATGGCCTCACCCTCGACTGTCACCTCACCTGGACCCCTCACCTACAGACCATCCAGCAGAAAGCCTACTCCCACCTCCACCTTATGAAACTCCTGTCTGGCCTGACATGGGGATTGCATCCTTCTACCATCCTCCACACCTACAAATCCCTTATCCATGATATCCTCTGTTATGCCAGTGTTGCCTGGATCTCCACATCCACCTGCTTTTACAAGACCCTCCAAATCCTCGAACGCCATGTGCTCCACCTTTCCTGCTGTATCTGCCTTCCTTCCCCCACACAGGTCTGTATAAACTCATCCCCTTCCCCCACCTCCTCCTGTTCCTCCAACATCTCCGCACCCTTTACATTGTCCGCAGGCTTGATACCCCCCACCCTCTGGTTTCCTCCTTCCTCTCCACTCCCCGCCCATTGCCGTGCCTCTATCGCTTTATCCCTCCCTCTCTCCACCTGCACCCCTCCATCTCCTTCATCAGGGCAATTTCCAGTGCCTCCCCATCCCGGATGACGAACTTCACCGTGACGTCTACCCTTCCTTCCAACTATAACCTGGCCTTGTTTCCCCCCTCCCCAGGGCCTCTTTTTTCTCTTCCCTCCTCCCATAACGGATTTTCCTCTTCCCCCCCCCCTGAGACCCTGCATCCCATCCTTGCCTCTTTCCTTCCCACATCCCTCCCTACCTGGCCCTCTTTGGCGCTCCCCCCGCCCATCTCCCCCCTCTCTACCCCTCCCTCCCGCCCATCTTCCGGTGTCCCTCATCTCCTAGCGCCTGGTAGATCCTCCATTTTGATCATCGTCAGTGTGCCACGTCAGTGTTGTGTTCAGTGGTGTTTCTCCTGTGTGTCGAGAGGTGTTATTTTAATTGTGTGCTGGCCTTGTACTTAGTGTCACTGTCAGTGTTTGTTATGTGCTACGCCATCCGTCAATACTTTTATGCTCTGGTCATACTGTGCCTTGTGCTCTTTTAACTGTCCCAGTGTGTGGTTTTTTGTGTGCACTACTTTTTTACGGTTTTTATCTCCATTTTACAGTCGCCCTTTTTTTCTATTGTCTTCCATGATGTACCCCCTCTTTTATATCTATGTTCACCATGTTTTCTCCTTTTGTATATTTTTAAATGTCTTCTACTGTTTGTTCTATATCTTTCGGCTGAAGAGCAGCGCATATACTGCTGCCAGTCCGCCCCGATAGGGAATTGAAATACAATAAAGGGAAAAATAATTTTATTTCGATTGTTCCAATGTGATACATGTACCTTTGTGAACTTATCATTTCTGAGAACGCATGCTGTTCCTTGTAAATGCCACATTAATGCAATAAATGCTCAAAATGATGTCCGCCAACTTCAACGCATTTGGAAATATGTGTAACGATATTCCTCTCAACAGCGAGTAGTTCGCCATTCCTAATGCTGGCACATGCATTGACGAGGCGCTCACGCATGTTGTCAGGCGTTGTCGGTGGATCACGACAGTAAATATCCTTCAACTTTCCCCACAGAAAGAAATCCGGGGACGTCAGATCTGGTCAACGTGCGGGCCACGGTATGGCGCTTCGACGACCAATCCACTTGTCATGAAATATGCTATTCATTACCGCTTCAAACGCACGCGAGCTATGTGCCGGACATCCAACATGTTGGATGTCCATTGCCATTCTGTCATGAAGTGAGACATCTTGTAGTAACGTAGGAAATTAGCATGCATTAGCATACATTGCACCATTTAGATTGCCATCGATAAAATGGGGGCCAATTATCCTTCCTCCCATAATGCCTCACCATACGTTAACCCGCCAAAGTCACTGATGTTCCACTTGTCGCAGCCATCGTGGATTTTCCGTTGCCCAATAGTGCATATTATGCCGGTTTACGTTACCGCTGTTGGTGAATGACGCTTCGTCGCTAAATAGAACGCGTGCGAAAAATCTGTCATCGTCCCGTAATTTCTCTTGTGCCCAGTGGCAGAACTGTACACGACGTTCAAAGTCATCGCCATTCAAGTCCTGGTGCATAGAAATATGGTACGGGTGCAATCGATGTTGGTGTAGCATTCTCAACACCGACGTTTTTGAGATTCCCGATTCTCACGCAATTTTTCAGCTACTGGTGTGCGGATTACCCACGACAGCAGCTAAAAAACTTACTTGGACATCATCATTTGTTGCAGGTCGTGGATGACGTTTCACATGTGGCTGAACACTTCCTGCTTCCGTAAATAACGTAACTATCCGGCGAACGGTCCGGACACTTGGATGCTGTCGTCCAGGATACCGAGCAGCATACATAGCACACGCCCATTGGGAATTTTGATCAAAATAGCCATATATCAACACGATATCGTCCTTTTGCGCAATTGCTAAACGGTCCATTTTAACACGGGTAATGTATCACGAAGCAAATACCGTCCGCACTGGCGGACTGTTACGTGATACGACGTACTTATACATTTGTGACTATTACAGCGTCATCTATCACAAAGCGAAATAAGTGGTCCAACTACAACATTCATATTTATTTACGTACTACACGAATATGTAATAAGAAATGGGGGCTCTTATTTTAAAAAACGCAGTGGATATCCGTTTGACCTATGGCAGCTCTATCTAGCGGGCCAACCATAGCGCCGTCTGGTTTCCCCCTTTAAGCTAGACGAGTTTCGTTCTTTGTAGTTTTCTCGTTTGATGCCTATTTCGTGAGACATTTGGCCCGGTCACTATCGATGGACAACCCTGTATAGTCTACGTCCATCCGAGTGTTTATTGGAACATCGTGTACATACTTGATATGTGGTGTGCATACTGTAAGACCTTCGGTACACACACCATCAGATTATTTGACTTGTCGCTCTAACGAAGTAGGCGAGTGTCAGCAATATGTCTCGTGATCTTATCGTGGCGTGTTTATCTTCTGCCGTTAGGTCAAACGATAGAAATGCCACTTGCACGCTTAGAGTAGCAGTTTGACGGTGACCAACTTTAAACAGAACTTGATTAATTTTCACACACATTTTTTAAAAGAAAAACAAGCTTAAAAATTACTTAACTTGGTTCTGGATGCTATTTACAATTGACAATCTGAAGTTCCTTTGGTATTGGTACGTTAATCTTATTCTCACATATATCTCTGATACCTGACAAAAGTGTCTATACATTTATCTTCATGGCTATGTACAGGAATATGGTAATCTTATTAGGCGCAGACTGAAACTTGACTATAGACTGGTAGAACTCATACAGACTTGACTATAGACTGGTAGAACTCATACAGACTGGAGCAGACAAATGCAGACTAATACAGACTGACTAATCGGAGGTCTGTACACTCGTTATAATACCTCGCGCATTCATGTATCACTGCACGAGTGTCATCCGCGAGGAGGAAAGATTCTACGTTAGCAGCAATCTCATTGGCTGCGTTACATATTAATACGCGGATCGGCGGAAGCAGAATTTGGTCCGTCTCTATGGCAGCGCCATCTCGTAGTGCGGAGACGGACGAGCGTTGCGCCTGCGCTGTTGTGCTTAGCGGGGCGCGCTCTAGTGGGAAAGTTGTGTATGCGCTGACTACGCGGATCTATGTACACAACATGATATAAACTCGTTCACAACTTTTCGAGGTGAATCGTGTAAAAATTTAATGTACGTCGGTCAAGAACTTTTCGAGATCGTTGGTAACAATGTTAAACAACATCTTATCTCTCTATAGTACTATAGAGTCAAAATCGAAACTTATACCACATCTTATGTAAGAAATTCGAGAGACTTGTTCTAAAACGTAATCACCGATAACAATTTCTCGGTAGAATTTTGTGTCAACCAATCAAATGGTACACGTAACGAAAAAATGGTTCAAATGGCTCTGAGCACTACGGTCATCAGTCCCCTAGAACTTAGAACTACTTAAACCTAACTAACCTAAGGACATCACACAACACCCAGCCATCACGAGGCAGAGAAAATCCCTGACCCCGCCGGGAATCGAACCCGGGAACCCGAGCGTGGGAAGCGAGAACGCTACCTCACGACCACGAGATGCGAGCGGTACACGTAACGAATGGGAAATTGAGAAGTAGCTTCAGAGAAGCAAAAATGTCATCCTTATGAATAAAGTGGGAAAGACCTCCAGCTGAATCTTCGAGAACCTTCTTCGGTGTCGAAAGGGCGTCATATCTGTGCGCCGTCACGGAGCGACGAGGAGCGGCAGGCAACGCCCGCCGCCAGCGCACGGGGAGGCGGACAAGTTTGTTGGCCTCCGGAGGCGGACGCCGGCGCCGCGGATGGAAAGAAAACTAATCTGAGTGTCCCGAAGCCCCCTTGACATTTGTTCTGCAGAGAGGCAATTACATCGGCACTGGGTGCCTGCCAAGTCCTCTTCCGCTCACCGGCGGAGACGCGTATCACGTTCGCTGGTGCCCGTCGCGACGAGGAAAGAG
Organism: Schistocerca serialis cubense; assembly: GCF_023864345.2. NCBI lineage: Eukaryota > Metazoa > Arthropoda > Insecta > Orthoptera > Acrididae > Schistocerca > Schistocerca serialis. Next base: position 1,139,220,121 of record NC_064639.1, on the reverse strand, counting down.
CGGAGCGGATCGCGGCGCCGCATTTGGATGTGCAGCTGCTGCCGAGGCGAGCCGAGCCGAGCCGGGCCGGGTCGTTATTTGCTGCGCTTATGGGCAGGGGAGCTCTCCGGAGAGGGATTCTGCCGAATCTGGAATAAAGGAGGCGGCGCGCTGTCGATAGCGGCCAGACTCCAGCGACGGGGCAACAACGAGGCCGTTGAGAGCTCTGAGAAATTACGCGAGCCTACCGGGACTCGCCAACTGGAACAGATACTGACCTAACAATCAAATGTGAACTCAAAGCAATGCTTTTCTTACGACCAATTTTCCTACTCCGTCACGAAAGATGGTATTTACTGACAGTATCGGAAACTCTGTGCACTCACCAAGAACGTCCTTATCCGAGTAAAGAACGCTCGAGTAGATCTACGGAAAGAGCTTGAGATGTTCGTCTAGACTGTTGTTGAGGCGCTGATAATATCAGCTCACTGTGAAGAAACTACAAGATTAATTCAGTGTATACAACACGATTTTCACTTGGATATATCTTCCTTAAACATTGTACAGAAAGGAGTGCTATGTTGATGGAGTTAGGACAGCAACCAGCCAGAAATTTACTTTCAGTTCCTTTATTTAAAGGATACCGTTACCGGTTTCGAATCGTTGTGATTCATCCTCAGGCGGTTTACACGCTTTCTTTATGGCATGTGGTGTTTTTTTTTTTTTTTTTTTTTTTTTTTTTTTTTTTGCGTGTGAACCGTCTGAGGATGAATCACAACGATTGGAAACCGGTAACGGTATCCTTTAAATAAAGGAACTGAAAGTAAATTTGTGGCTGGTTGCTGTCCTAACACCATCAACATTTGTCTTCAGACAACAGCTACGGTCTCCATCATGTCGTCATATGACAAAATCGCTCAAAGAGTGCTATATTTAAGTGGTATCGCTTTCAATAGGCCTCTAGCAGAACTAAAAAATTAATGACATAACTTTGTCGCGAAATCTTACATTTTTTTAACAAGATAATAAATATTTCTTCTTTTAAACCAGATAGACTACAAGTAAAACAACCTTTAAGGGAAAAAAAATTCCTGAATGTTGTACATCTCAGACTTTCACTGACTCCAAAAGTGGTTCAAATGGCTCTGAGCACTATGGGACTTAACTTCTGAGGTCATCACTGCCCTAGAACTTAGAACTACTTAAACCTAACTAACCTAAGGACATCATACACACATCCATGCCCGAGGCAGGATTCGAACCTGCGACCATAGCGGTCGCGCGGTTCCAGACTGTAGCGCCTAAAACCGCTCGGCCACCCCGGCCGACTCACTTACTCCACCGTACATGCATCGTATTTAATAAAGTCCAGGATGATCAGAGGCAGAGTGAAGATTTAAGTGATATTTTGTTACAGCAACTCTAAAGAAGCATGTTTCAATAACCAGCGCTCATAGAGTAAAATTTCAAAACAAATCTCTAATCACTACGTTAAACTCAATCAATTTATAAAAATGAAGAAATTTAACCCCTAATGACTTAAAATCTGACAGATTAGGTACATGTTGCACTACACCAAAGTTTTGTATTTTGAATAACTTTTGAAAGTTAAACAAATAATCGAAACCAGTAACAGCCTCTACGGAATAGAGTGCAAAATCCTTCTCGCTAGTACTACATCAGTCGTCATGTCTCAAAGGCAACGGGTTTGACACTGATAAACTATGACTTCAACTTTTCTTGGTATTACAGAACACGGAAATTGCTACGAGAGCTATTCGGAAAGTGAGGAACGATCGGTGGCGAAATGGAATCCACTGTGAAAATCCGACGATGCTTTTCACAGGCGTTTTGGGCAGTGTCTCTGGTATGCCCATCGATCGCATCAAGACGCTCTTTTCAGTTGTGAGCGCACTGTGAGCGAGTAAAGGTGCCTGGAACAACAATGTCTCCCGCCAAGAAGGAGGGCCCACTGAGAGGCTTTGCCTTAGTGAATGCAGCCCACCTGACACAACTGTCACGCACTTCTTTGGTTCAAATGGCTCTAAGCACTACGGTACTTAACATCTGAGGTCATCAGTCCCCTAGACTTAGCACTACTTAAACCTAATAAACCTAAGGACATCACATACATCCATCCCCGAGGCAGGATTCGAAGTCGCGACCGCCGCTAGAAGCAGTGCCGTTCCGGACAAAAGCACCTAGAACCGCTCGGCCACAGCGGCCGGCCCGCACTTCTTCCTTCATGGCAATTCTCAGCCGCACTCTGCAGGGGCAGTGAAGACGCTCCTGAAGCCTTTTCGATGGGAAGTGTTCGATCACCCACAACACAGCCCTAGTTGGCTCGTCCTGAGTATCATCTCTGTTCACATGAAACGCTGAATACGAAGACAACACTTGGGTGCAGACTACGCGCTATAGACCAGCGCTGAGAATTATCAGAAAGCACAGGCTGCTGAATTCTATGACGATGGTGTTGGAAATTTGGTATAACGCTACGAAAAATGTCTAAGTCGCAGCGGCGACTATGTAGAGAAGTAGCAGGAAGGTGTAGCTAACTCTTGCAAATAAAATGTTTCTGCTTTTCACTGTGGTTTCCAGTTCGCTACCGATCGTTCCTTACTTTCCGAACAACCCTCGTATTATACACAGACAGCGAACGGGTCTCTACAACATGCCAACTGATTACAGTATGAATATTAGTAAAACCGATCAACAGCAGGATCGGATTCCTGAGTAGAAATGGAGGAAGAAGGGTCCTACGAACGCGTCTCCAGAAATGGACGCTGTGTGCGCAACGACAACAAATCGTCCCGGAACACAGTACAGAGCTGCAGCGCATTCATGTCGCAACATATGTCCAGAGTGTCCTCTATGGGACTTCAGATGATAGGGATAGCAGTGGTTGTCACTCAAAATACACGTAATCATACTTTGGTTTACACCATGTTGGCGGGTAGTTTGCCTGGAGTTTGTACTAGGATTTGTCTCAGTATCCCGTAGAACCCGGTCCTCCAAATCTGGTGTGCGCACAATCTGCAGCATTCCCGCACTTTAGTCAGTCTGAAAGGACCCTCGAGCACACAAACGCCCAAAAAAGGGCTTGAAATTCTGTGTGAGGGGGTTGGTGTCTGTCAGAGTACTTCTTTCGGTATAGCCGTGCTCTCAACCGTTTGCGTCTGCTTGGCCGTACACAGACACAATCTCGTCTTCTTCCCGACGTGAATACAGCACTATTCCACTGTTTATTGTACGCTGCGTCAATCACACAGCCTGCTACGCCCAGGGAACACACAACACGTGGTCAGAGGAACTGTCATTCGTCGGCGCCATCTACCGTGGCAACAATGCATTTTCGGACACATGTTCATAGGAGCTTCTTTCCTCCATTTCTAGTCAGGAATCTGTCCCTGCGGTCGGCCGGTTTTATTGATATGCACCCTGTATAAAAAGATAACCTCCAACAACACTTTATCTCGAACCTTCAGAACTAGTAAGTACAATGAAGCACAACTCTGCTAACGCAGAAAAAAATTTAAACTACTTCAAGGGATCGCAGCCGGTGCCAAACAAATGTGAGTTTAGCGTCCGTAGACGCAGCTCAAGTTTGCTTCGGGTTGACCGCTAATCTGAACGGCTCACAGACACAGGAAGCAGATCAGCAACGCTAACATCAGTGGATAAGTCACGACAATGCAAGCACGATGACGAGTTAGCTAGGAATGAACGGCCAACACCATTATGAGCTTTAAACAGAAGTCCTCAGCAGGGGTAATGACAATTGTACAGTTAAACCGGTGTTGTTCCAAGCCTCTCTTTTGACAGCGTCCTAATACAAGCGAAATAATGGAATCCAAGAACCTCAGGGACTTTCTCAGCAGAAAATTTCCTTTGCAGAACTTGTAACCTCCCCCTCACTTATCGACCTTAATGACCGTGAAAAATTAAACCACGTGTACCTAACGGAAATTTGGAAAAGGCAATCGTCACCTAAGTTAATCTGTCGGTAAAGAGGGAGGAAAGGGTTACATCCAAATGAAAGGAAAAATGCAAATGAAACTGGTGGAAATTAATTTTGAAAAGGGGTAAAGTTAATAAAGAAAGTAAATGTGCGGCCGTTACCTTAACAATTAACTAGCGGCAATTAGATATTTGAGATTTGGTGAAAAGTACGGTCGCCAGTCCTATGGACAATTACTATAGTAACGCAAAAATAAAGGTTATTGCACATATATTTAGCACTAGAAGCGTGGCAACTGAAGGTTGACAAGTGTAGTGTGAAAACTGAAAGTTTGTCAGAAGTAATATACTTCGCTACACTCTGACTTAATTTAGCAAAAGAATTAATAAAACCGGAAAATTGAAAGTTAATTTAGTGACTGAAATTAATAGTGAGCTTTGTTTCTGAAGCACATCAAAATTCAGTAAAATACGGTTAGTCTTGGGCTACCTCAACAATCATTTCAAAAGCTACTTGAATCTACGCAATTTAGAAATAAGAGATTTTAATTTGAACTTGGAATTAAATGATTCTGAACAATTAACAATAGAAAAATTTAGTACGTAACAAGCTGAGCTGCAGTCACAGGTAAGCTTAAATATGGTAACAAAACTCGCACTCTTAATTTCTACTTGTGTAATCTAAATATTGTAGCCAGCTATGAATACTTTAACTGAACTTTGAAATTAAAGCAGTGAAATGGAATGATATTACTTTAATACTGGCGTATGAATTTCAACGACACTCTGGTTCATTCCAGAAAAGGAAGGGACCCTACTTGGTAATGCAATTGGGACAATGAGCGACAAAGGTTCATGCTAAGTTGCTGTATTTTTGTGATGCAACAGTTTGAAAAGCTGAGGTCTGCCATACAGTTCTAAAACTTTACGTGCTTCCAGTCTTCCTTGTTGGTTGATTGAAGGTTTGAAGCCGTCGGTGGAGGAGGTGGCGACAGTCACTCATTGTCGACCGTCGCTGTTGCAGAAGGTGGATGTTGGCGCGCCTCCTGCTCGACACGGTCACCAGGCGAAACGGGCTCTTGATGTGCGCCGGCTAATGCTTTCCGTCCGCGACACCGTGTCAGAAACTATCATCGCAAGTCGAGCGCAATTACATGCTGCCAAACCCCGAAAGCGCCGCAACTCGCGGGAGCGTCACACAACACACCTGCTCCACCGCCCTACTCCAGCCAGACTCCCTCTGCCCGAGCTCCATGCGGCAGAGTTAACACTACCAAAGATGCTAAACACTTTGGTTCTCCACACGACCTTTCGATGTATTCGTTCGATAGTATAGTATTCCCTAGGCAAGACCCAGCGTAAAAATACAAATAATATTTACAAAACAAACCAATTATACATCGACATAAATGCATATATATATATATATATATATATATATATATATATATATATATATATATATATATATATACAAATAGCAAAACAATTACAATATACAAAGACACAGAAACGTCATGTCTTCAGGTAACAAAATAAGGAAAAAAATTTATAGTACAATAGATGGAAATAGGAAGATATGCATTTCCGGCGTTACAAACTCCCCAACCAAATTACTGCCCCACACTACGCGACCACTGTCCATCTATGCATTGTCGTGTCGGTCCATCACTCGCTTCCAGACTCACTGCATAATTCCTGACGGTCGTGTTCTCTGCCTAGCGCTGTCGCGGTAGCGCTTCAGTACACCCGATCCCCGTAGTCCCCTCGCGCGGTGATCGTGGAACAGCGCATCAAGTCCAAAGCTAAGGTCTTCGATCTTAAAAAAATCGATTCGAGCCGACCGCCGCAGTGTTTCCTCGCGGTAGTTGAGAAATTTTCTCTGTAATGTTTCGCATATTCGTATACTCCCCCACAATTTTTTGGTGGTTCATTAATTCTTTACTTTCTTCGCTCTATAAATTTTCTGAATTACGTGCTGACTTAGTCTATCACCAGTCAGGTTTGGTCAGTATGGTACCACGGATAGACGGGTAATTGAACATAGCACGCTTTGCTTTCTTTCCTGATTGTAATGTCGTGTCTGCCTTATCATCTTATTTCGTTCATATTCTTTTTATATCTATTAAGGGGTCGCATGAAGAACTGATATCTCCGCTGTTGATTTATTTTCATTTGTCACCGACAGGAGGAAAACAAAATCTGTTATTTCCCCTTCTTGTTCTGGTAGCAGAGGATATAAGGCTCATCTATTGTTTCTTAAGGTTGCTCAACATAATGGTGAACCGACAAAAGAATCTAGGGTTACCTACATGATTTCAAGATCAGTCCTTGTTAACATTATCTGTGTTTAAACTTCAGCATTCCGGAAGTAGGACGAAATGTGGATATCATATTTAAGATTTGAGATTTCTGAAAACAACAGATTTCATTCTTTAGGTTAAGAATTATTGTTCTTTTGCTGACTGATTTCACTGGTTCCACAGACTGCACTTCATGGACTTTATTATTTTATTTCACATTATTGAATTTAGGATACCCTGTTCCATTACAAAATATAACTCAGAATTGAAGATATACAGTGCTAAGAATTGATCAATTTTCTTGTCATCTGATGATGGGACTGGATGTCCAGATATCGATAATGTAAAAGAAAATAATAAAATTAACGTAGAGCACTCTGAATAGTCAATTTGGTCACACAACGTAAATTTACGGTTGTGTTTCTCTCCAAACCACGACAAACATTGTGTAATTTGCATGCGCTCCTGCGAAGTTCACATCACCTTCCTCAATTTTCATGTGTGCCATGAAGATTTACGTAAACCAGTATGTTTCAGTTATACCTAGGTAAATAAAGCCATAGCCACCAACGTAGTCTAGTGCACTGGCTCTCAATTCGAAGGTACCGGTTCGAAACTTTTGCTGGAATGAAATTTTACTATCAGCATTTTTCCTGTCACGAAAGCCATAATATGTGACAATAACCTGGCATAAACAGTAAGAGCCGGCCGCTGTGGCCTAGCCATTCTAGGCGCTTCAGTCCGGAACCACGTGGCTGCTGCGGCCGCAGGTTCGAATCCTGCCTCGGGCATGGATGTGTGTGATGTCCTTAGGTTAGTTAGGTTTAAGTAGTTCTAAGTTCTAGGGGACTGATGACCTCAGATGTTAAGTCCCATAGTGCTCAGAGTCTGTAACCTCCCAACAGATAAATTCTTTCCGTTACCTCGGAATAAAAATGTGACTAATCACTCAATAAAATTGTGACTCATAAATAAGCTTTCAATAATTAATTGACTGTGAATCTAAAGTGGTAAATCTGGACGTCAGCAGTACTGCGTCATGGCCCCGGAAAATCATTCTCAATAAACTGAAAATTCTTACCTCAATTATGTCGCCGGATAACGCGTATATATCTGCTCCTATAAGAAATTTTTCTGGCACAGCCCAGTGCAATGCTGGCCGCTAGATTTGTCACTTATAAAAAGAAACAACTGATTTTTCTTTACGATAATCGGGATGACTATGGATAGGAGAAATTAGTAAAATCTTTAAATTCAGATGAATGATTGTCAAAAGTTAATTTTATAAGAAAGATTATTATTAAAAGATTTAAAAAAAAGATTTACATGGGATCTGAAATAACAACAGTAAAAAATCAGTTGTTACAAAGTACATATGCGCACTGCTAATGCACCGCCATCGCTCTCCACGAGCGGCCCAATCGCCTGACTGCGAGCTACTACCACTACTGCAGCCGACAAAGTTCCTACTGCAGCCGATACTACTCTCTGGTCTGAAATTCTGTTATAGCTTACATATCGCAGGCAGCGCGTGAGCAATCCATCGAAATTACATTTGCTCGAGTGCGCTTGCAATAAATTCCTTAGTCACGGACCTCTTACATAACCCTCCACTGGGGGGGGGGGGGGGGTAAAAATTTGGCAGCGATGGTGAGACAGTTGGACTTGCTATAAGCAACAATTTTTTTCTATAACCTATTTAGTGTACTAAGTCTACAGTCTTACAGTCACAGAGTGCATATTCAATGAAATTTAAGCTGTCTCCGCTGCTGACAAAAAAAATGGCTCTGAGCACTATGCGACTTAACTTCTGAGGTCACCAGTCGCCGAGAACTTAGAATTTCTTAAACCTAACTAACCTAAGGACATCACATACATTCATGCCGGAGGCAGGATTCGAACCTGCGACCGTAGCAGCAGCGCGGTTCGGGACTGAAGCGACTAGAACCGCACGGCCATAACCGCCGGCGCTGCTGACATCCATTGTTTTGTTGTTCTTATTCACTGTGCCCAGCAGAGAGTATCTTGGTCTGGTGACCTGCTGATTTTCACTTTCTTTTTAATTCCTTGCTTGATATTAGTGTTTCGGCTTTCGGTTGGCTTTGGTATTCTCAGCTAAAACTGATTATTATATGTTTTCTTCTTCTCCTTTTAATGATGTTTTATTATTTTTGGTACAATGTTTCTTCTTCTTTTTCGGCTTTTTCCCCGTAAAAGTTAGCCGTTTTCGACCTCCTTATGTCTTCATTACTTTCTGTGTGTATTTTTCTTATTTTAGCACAAACCTTTCTACCCATCTTGTTCTGCACGTCTCCCAGTTTAAAATTTTGCTTGACCATCTACGGTATTATTTCTTTCTCCCTTTATTGTAAAGTTGGTGAATTTCAAAGGGACAGGTTATTTAACCCTAGGATGCATGGTGCCGAAAACACCCACTAATGCATATGTAGGGGCTCCAAGGCCCTGCCCTAATTTAAAATTTTCCTCTTTTCATATAATCATTCTTTGGAGTTAAATTTATTTCTGTCAAATTTATTGTCATGTTGAAAGATTCCTAAGATACAGTAACTTTATCTGGTGGGCCTTATTAATATTTTATGAATTTTTTAAAAAACTCTAAGAGTGAATTTTTATTAGTTATATCCATTTACATACAACATATACAAATAATTTTATTATTTCACTTATAACTTGCAGTTTACATTTTATAGCATTTATTACAACTAATTTCATCAATTAAAACATACTCATTATTCACAATATTATGTATATAGGCAATATTTTGACAAAAAGTTGTTATTCAGTGGTCACATAAAATTGCATTTTTCTTAGTTTTCAACATGTGACAAACAAGAAGCACAAAGAACGCCACTATGTTCCTTACAAATGTTGGTTTTACACTTAATGCATTTCATAGCACTTTTCCTGTGTTTATTATATGGATTGCATCTTCTTCTTTTTCCTGAAACAGGTAGTTGGTTCGGCAATATGACATCTTTTTGAACACCACATCTTTGCATGGCAGCAACGATTTTCTTTGGAAGATTAGGGATCTGGATACGAAGTTCCGTCAGTGGTCTTACCATTTCCTCTGCTAAATCTCTTAGGAACAAACGCCTTTTATCACTTCTTCCACTATGGTCTGTCAGATGTTGGGCGGAAAATAAAATTTCACTGTTCATTGCTGCGACGTCCATCATATTCACCCATAATGCAAATGGCCATCTTCTTGTTTGTCTCTTGTAAGTGTAATAACGAATTTTCTGGTCCATTTGATCTACTCCACCCTTCGTAGAGTTATAGAACTTTATTATATCTGGTTTCTTTTTTGCATGAGTTTCATCAATGTTTCTGTCATGATGCATTGTACTAATGAGAACTACAGACTTTTTCTTTTTGGGAATATAACTCAGCACTGTAATGTCACCTCTAAATACAAAAAAAAAGAGGAATGAATCGCTCTTGAGGCAGATGGTTTCATCTCATTAGGAATTTCTGGTTTATTTTGTTTGATTGTTCCCACCACTGTAATCTGCTTCTGAAGCATCTCTTCTGCCAGCTGCACACCAGTAAACAAGTTGCCAACAGTAATATTTTTTGATGATCCTTCAATGCTTTTAGCAAGTTCTTTCACCACATTCAATCCAAGATTTTTCGAATAGGTTCATGGGGCTTCCTTCCCGTGTAAACAATTCTGTCTAAAGCATATGCAGATGTAGCATCACATAACCAGAATATTTTTATGCCATACTTGGCTGGTTTAGAGGGCATATACTGGGTGAAGCTGCATCTTCCACGGAATGGGTCTAGCTGTTCGTTAACTGTGAGCGAATCATTGGGAATCATTCTATTTCTACACTTGTCAAGAAACAGTTCCCATACATAGCGAACAGGTGCAAGTTTGTCATCTGCAGATCGAGCTTCACAGGTACGCCTGTCATCAAATCTAATCATTCTCCTTATGTCCTCGCATCTATTTACTGACATGGTAGCCTTATATGTAGGATTTGCCTTTTCATCCAAGAATAATTCTTTAATAGGGACATCCCAACTCTTCTCGACACAAGAAAGCAGTAAAAGACCGAGAAAACCCTCCATTTCAGCAAGCGAAACGGTTTTCCACGTTTTACCACGTAAAGCAGCCACTCTTCTGCCTTCAATATTTATGCAGTTGATGATTTCCTCCAGTATTTCCTTGGAGGTGAAATAGTCACAGGCATCCTTAAGTTTACAGGTTTCCAAACCATGGAGTGGACCAGGTGCCTTCTTTACGATATTCTGGACAGGCCAACGAAAAGTTGCAGGAGGATCTAATTTCCAAATCGTTCCATTCCGACTAATGTATGTGTGGTCTTCTATACCTTTTTGTGGTGGTTCTTTATTTTCAGACTCTAATGAAGTAATATTATCGGAAGGACTGTCATCTGCCTCAATATTCACATCTGCAGGTTCACTGGATGATTCTTCACTACTTGTATCTTCAAAAATATTTCCTTCCTCGCAAGAATCATCTTCTTCAAACCACTGAGACATAACATTTTCAAATTTAGCTGCATTTGCACTCGAACAGCAGATTGTGCAGCACTAAACGAGTCATACTCGTAACAATATCGGCCTTGCAGCAACAAACAAACTACAGTAACAATGAGACTGACAAGAGCAGCACAGGATAACAATACTATGCAATAATAAAACATTTGATAGCAAAAAGATCAATAATACACCGACATCGGCAATATGTGAAAGTAGTGTGTATTATTTTTTAGTTATACTCTTACAACCACAGCTGCTGCTGCTGCTGCTGTTGGTACTCATGTTGCTGGAAATACCACTACAGTTATTGTTGAATTAATAACTGCTCCCAAACAACTGTTGAAGACAATATAGGCCAAAGAACATTTATAAATGTGTGAGGACTTCTGAAGCCCTGATTATGCATTCACGGTGTATGGGTAAACGTAATGAATTATACAAAAAACTTAAAAAGGTATCTCGTTCAGACTTCATAGAAGGAATGTCACAGTGTTAGTGAAAGAGTACTGGAAAGCAGTTTGAAATCCAACAAAAAAAAAATACAGAAAATTTTAAAAAATGAACACATACAAGGGCCTCGGAGGCCCTGTATATGCTTCCTAGGGTTAATCGTGTGTTCTACCTTGTTAGATATTAAATTCTGAATTGTGGTAAACTGAGTGCTAAATGTCTTACTTGTGTGTGTACCCGAAGTTGTTGAAATTCAGTACTAACAAAGAGGGTCACTGCAAGAGAAATGCACACTATTTTTTTAAAATCCATCTTTTATTCTACATGTCTGAAAGTTTTACAGTGTGCAGATACATCCTTTAGGAACAATATTTTCATTTCTCCACATAATTTCCGTCCCTTTGAACTGCCTTACGCCATCTTGGAACCAGCGCCTGTATACCCGCACGGTAAAATTCTGGACCAATCTGTTGGAGCCACTGTTTGGCAGCGTGCACAAGGGAGTCATCATCTTCAAACCTTGTTCGACGAAGAGTGTCTTTCAGTTTCCCAAAGAGATAATAGTCACATGGAGCCAGGTCAGGACTGTAAGGCGGATGTTCATCCGAGGTTTTTGATCGCTTCCATGGTTTTTTTTACTGACATGTGGCCGTGCATTGTCGTGCAACAGCAAATCATCCCGCTTTTGCCGATGTGGTCGAACACGACTCAGTCGAGCTTGAAGTTTCTTCAGTGTCGTCACATATGCATCGGAGTTTATGGTGGTTCCACTTGGCATGATGTCCACAAGCAAGAGTCCTTCGGAATCGAGAAACACCGTAGCCATAACTTTTCCAGCAGAAAGTGTGGTTTTTAATTTTTTTTCTTGGATGAATTTGCATGATGCCACTCCACTGATTGTCTCTTCGTCTCTGGTGAAAAATGATGGAGCCATGTTTCATCACCTGTCACAATTCCTCCAAGAAATTCATCTCCACCATTCTCGTACTGTTCCAAAAGTTCGCTGCATACAGTTTTTCTTGTTTCTTTGTGAGCCACTGTCAATATCCTGGGAACCCACCTGGCACAAACCATTTTTAACACCAACACATTCAGTATTCTGCAAAGACTTCCTTCCCCTATCCCAAAGTAGCGTGACAATTCGTTCACTGTGATGCGTCTCTCAGCAGTCACCAATTCGTTAACTCTCTGCACGTCTGGAGTGTGTGCAGTACGAGGCCTGCCGCTGCGAGGACAAACCTCGATATTGCCGCGCCCGTTTTCGTCACGTAACCTGCTTTCCCACCGACTAACTGTACTGCGATCGACAGCAGCATCACCATACACCTTTTTTCAACCTCTTCTGTATGGTTCGCACTGTCTCGTTTTCACTGCACAGAAATTCTATGACAGCACGTTGCTTCTGACGAACGTCAAGTATAGCAGCCATGTTGAAGACATGCTGTGACGGTGCCACTCACGGGAACAGGTTGAACTAAGTTTGAAAACAAGCGGGAAGGATGTGTCTACACACTGTAAGACATTCACACATGCAGAATGAAAACTGTATTTTTACAAAAATAGTGTGCATTTCTTTTGGAGTGACCCTCGTAGATTCAAATATCAATCTCTGTTGGTCCATCATGGCCAAGAGACATCGGCTGGTATGTACTTTTCAATTCAATAAACTTTACCAACAGCCGTACATTTTAAGATATTTTTTTTTATTCTGAAAGCGTATGGGGCCTGAAAGTGGCAAAATGAATTGCCGAAACTGGTTGCTTTCAGACTAAAATATAATATCTTAAAGTGGACAGCTGTTGGTAAAGTTTATTGAATTGAAAAGTAGTCAAATATTGTGAAGGATATACGACCACACAACCGTCAGCCACTTTCTAATCCCACGTTTGCCTGTATCACAATGGTGAGTGACTCGTCAGGATAGGATGTATTCAAAGACCTTCATAAACACTGAGATGATGCTGGTAGGACGATAAGAGGAACAAGTACCATTATGGGTTAGGGGTCGATTTGGTTCAATGAAAAGATAATATGAGAACTTCTACGATGATGTTAGTAGGACGATAAGACGAAGTAGTACCATTAGGGGTTAGGGGATGATTTGGTTCAATGAAATGGTAATATGGGAGGTTCGACGACGATGTTAGTAGGACGAGAAGAGGAAGAAGTAATGTTAGGGGTTAGGGGATGATTTTGGTTCAATGAAAAGATAATATGGGAGGTTCTACGATGATGATAGTAGGACGAGAAGAGGAAGAAGTACCGTTAGGGGATGATTTGGTACAATGAAAAGATAATATGGGAGGTTCGATGATGATGTTAGTAGGATGATAAGAGGAAGAAGTACCGTTAGGGGTTAGGGGATGATTTGGTTCAATGAAAAGATAATATGGGAGGTTCTACAACGATGTTAGTAGGACGAGAAGAGGAAGAAGTACCGTTAGGGGTTAGGGGATGATTTCGTTCAATGAAAAGATAATATGGGAGGTTCTACGATGATGTTAGTAGGACGACAAGAGGAAAAAGTACCGTTACGGGTTAGGGGATGATTTGGTTCAATGAAAAGATAATATGGGAGGTTCTACAACGATGTTAGTAGGACAAGAAGAGGAAGAAGTACCATTAGGGGTTAGGGGATGATTTGGTTCAATGAAAAGGTAATATGGGAGGTTTGACGATGATGTTAGTAGGACGATAAGAGGAAGAAGTACCGTTATGGGTTAGGGGTTGATTTGGTTCAATGAAAAGACAATATGGGAGGTTCTACGATGATGTTAGTAGGACGATAAGAGGAAAAAGTACCGTTAGGGGTTAGGGGATGATTTGGTTCAATGAAATGGTAATATGGGAGGTTCGACGACGATGTTAGTAGGACGAGAAGAGGAAGAAGTACCGTTAGGGGATGATTTGGTACAATGAAAAGATAATATGGGAGGTTCGATGATGATGTTAGTAGGATGATAAGAGGAAGAAGTACCGTTAGGGGTTAGGGGATGATTTGGTTCAATGAAAAGATAATATGGGAGGTTCTACAACGATGTTAGTAGGACGAGAAGAGGAAGAAGTACCGTTAGGGGTTAGGGGATGATTTCGTTCAATGAAAAGATAATATGGGAGGTTCTACGATGATGTTAGTAGGACGACAAGAGGAAAAAGTACCGTTACGGGTTAGGGGATGATTTGGTTCAATGAAAAGGTAACATGGGAGGTTCGACGATGATGTTAGTAGGACGAGAAGAGGAAGAAGTACCGTTAGGGGTTAGGGGATGATTTGGTTCAATGAAAAGATAATATGGGAGGTTCTACAACGATGTTAGTAGGACAAGAAGAGGAAGAAGTACCGTTAGGGGTTAGGGGATGATTTGGCTCAATGAAAAGGTAATATGGGAGGTTTGACGATGATGTTAGTAGGACGATAAGAGGAAGAAGTACCGTTATGGGTTAGGGGATGATTTCGTTCAATGAAAAGGTAATATGGGAGGTTCGACGATGATGTTAGCAGGACGAGAAGAGGAAGAAGTACCGTTAGGGGTTAGGGGATGATTTGGTTCAATGAAAAGATAATATGGGAGGTTCGATGATGATGTTAGTAGGACGAGAAGAGGAAGAAGTACCGTTATGGGTTAGGGGATGATTTGGTTCAATGAAAAGATAATATGGGAGGTTCTACGACGATGTTAGTAGGACGAGAAGAGGAAAAAGTACCGTTATGGGTTAGGGGATGATTTGGTTCAATGAAATGGTAATATGGGAGGTTCGACGATGATGTTAGTAGGATGATAAGAGGAAGAAGTACCGTTATGGGTTAGAGGTTGATTTGGTTCAATGACAAGGTAATATGGGAGTTTCTAAGATGATGTTAGTAAGACGAGAAGAGGAAGAAGTACCGTTCGGGGTTAGGGGATGATTTGTTTCAATGAAAAGATAATATGGGAGGTTCTACAATGATGTTAGTAGGACGATAAGAGGAAGAAGTGCCATTAGGGGATGATTTGGTTCAATGAAAAGATAATATGGGAGGTTCTACGATGATGTTAGTAGGACGATAAGAGGAAGAAGTAATGTTAGGGGTTGATTTGGTTCAATGAATAGATAATTTGGGAGGTTCGATGAACACGGTTCTTCAGCTTTAAGTCGTGATGATGGTTGATACGAAACCAGTGGTATCTTTACTAGCATCACTGCTTCGATCCTGAAAAAGTGTTGTTGGGCAGCGTTGGATGACAGTACTAGTCCGGATGATGAGAAAACAGAGATAGACCGATCGTGGCGATAAACCAGAGCGGCGACCGCATTCCACGCGCGCAGCGAGATAACCTCTGGGCGGCCACCTCTTTTTATCGGCCTGCGCTGTTCGCAGCCGAGGCGAACCGTGGCCAGCCCATTGCCGTCGCTACGCCCGCGCCGGGGCGAGGCCCGGTCCCCCGTGTAATAAACGGCGCCAAAACAATGCAATTAACACGGCCGTCATTATATTGAGTGCGCCTGGTCATGGCGGCGGCGCTGATGAAGCAATTAAACAGACCGCACCGCACGGCGCGCCGCGAAGCTCCTCTGCCGCGCTTTTAAGCCCGCTGCATTCTCCGGCAAATTGCAGTAAACGTTGTCCGATCCGTGTTTCCAGCATTGGCCGGCCGTGTCGCTGGTGGCGTTACGCAAAGCCGCGGATCTATCTGCTACCGCTATACAGGGTGTTACAAAAAGGTGCGGCCAGACTTTCAGGAAACATTCCTCACACACAAATAAAGAAAAGATGTTATGTGGACATGTGTCCGGAAACGCTTACTTTCCATGTTACATTGGTTAATGGCTCTGAGCACTATGGGACTCAACATCTTAGGTCATCAGTCTCCTAGAATTTAGAACTACTTAAACCTAACTAACCTAAAGACATCACACACATCCATGCCCGAGGTAGGATTCGAACCTGCGACCGTAGCAGTCCCACGGTTCCGGACTGCAGCGCCTAGAACCGCATGGCCACCGCGGTTCGATGTTAGAGCTCATTTTAGTTTCGTCCGCCTACGCTCAATGGAGCACGTTATCATGATTTCATACGAGACACTCTACCTGTGCTGCTAGAACATGTGCCTTTATAAGTACGACACAACATGTGGTTCATGAGCGATGGATGGTTCAAATGGCTCTGAGCACTATGGGACTCAACTGCTGAGGTCATTAGTCCCCTAGAACTTAGAAATAGTTAAACCTAACTAACCTAAGGACATCACAAACATCCATGCCCGGGGCAGGATTCGAACCTGCGACCGTAGCGGTCTTGCGGTTCCAGACTGCAGCGCCTGTAACCGCACGGCCACTTCGTGCGCGATGGAGCTCCTGTACATTTTAGTGGAAGTGTTCGTTCGCTTCTCAACAACAGATTCGGTTACCAATGGATTGGTAGAGGCGGACCAATTCCATGGCCTCCACGCTTTCCAGACCTCAACCCTCCTGACTTTCATTTATGGGGGCATTTGAAAGCTCTTGTCTACGCAACCCCGGTACCGAATGTAGAGACTCTTCGTGCTCGTATTGTGGACGGCTGTGATACAATACGCCATTCTCCAGGACTGCATCAGCGCATCAGGGATTCCATGCGACGGACGGTGGATGTATGTATCCTCGCTAACGGAGGACATTTTGAACATTTCCTGTAACAATGTGTTTGAGGTCACGCTGGTACGTTCTGTTGGTGTGTGTTTCCATTCCATGATTAATGTGATTTGAAGAGAAGTAATAAAATGAGCTCTAACATGGAAAGAACGCGTTTCCGGACACATGTCCACATAACATATTTTCTTTCTTTGTGTGTGAGGAATGTTTCCTGAAAGTTTGGCCGTGCAGCAGCCTCGCCATCATTCCTTGGCGTGCAGTTAGAGCTTCAGTTGCGACCAACTTCCGAAGCAACCAATGATGTAAAGCATCAAATTGTTATGAACACTCGAGGTTTCAGATCACATGAACGAAGAAAAGCTATACAAAGAGAAACGGTCAACGTGGAACACCTATTAAGAAAATGGTTCAAATGGTTCTAAACACTATGGGATCATCAGTCCCCTAGAACTTAGAACTACTTAAACCTAACTAACCTAAAGACATCACACACATCCAACCCCGAGGCAGGATTCTAACCTGCGACCGTAGCTGCGCGGTTCCAGACTGAAGCGCCTAGAACCGCTCGGCCACAATGACCGGCGCTGTTAAGAAACTAAGTAGTTGTAAATTGAGATTGAAAGAGGGGATGGGAAATGGTAAGCTGCCAGGGGATAACCTTAACCACGATATCATCCCAGAGTTTTTGTTAACTTATCCTTCTGCTAAACGACAAATATACACTAATGGCCATTTAAATTGCTACACCACGAAGATGACGTGCTACAAACGCGAATTTTAACCGACAGGAAGAAGATGCTGTGATATGCTTATCAGAGCATTCACACAAGTTTGGCGCCGGTGGCGACACTTACAACGTGCTTACACGAGGAAAGTTTCCAACCGATTTCTCATACACAAACAGCAGTTGACTGGCGTTGCCTGGTGAAACGTTGTTGTGATGCGTCGTGTAAGGAGGAGAAATGCGTACCATCACGTTTCCGACTTTGATAAAGGTCGTATTGTAGCCAACCGCGATTGCGGTTCATCGTATCGCGATCCAATGACTGTTATCAGAATATGCAATCGGTGGGTTCAGGAGTTTAATACGGAACGCCGTGCTGCATCCCAACGGACTCGTATCACTAGCAGTCGAGATGTCAGGCATCTTATCCGCATGGCTGTAACGGATCGTGCAGCCACGTCTCGATCCCTGAGTCAACAGATGGGGACGTTTGCAAGACAACAACCATCTGCACGAACAGTTCGACGACGTTTGCAGTAGCATGGACTATTAGCTCGGAGACCATGGCTGCGGTTACCGTTGACGCTGCATCACAGACAGGAGTGCCTGATATGGTGTACTCAACGACGAACCTGGGTGCACGAATGGCAAAACGTCTTTTTTTCGGATGAATCCAGGATCTGTGTACAGCGTCATGATGGTCGCATCCGTGTTTGGCGACATTGCGGTGAACACACATTGGAAGCGTGTATTCGTCATCGGCATACTGGCGTATCACCCGGCGTGATGGTATGGGGTGCCACTGGTTACACGTCTCGGTCACCTCTTGTTCGCATTGACAGCATTTTGAATAGTGGACGTTACATTTCAGATGTGTTACAACCCGTGGCTCTACCCTTTATTCGATCCCTGCGAAACCCTACATTTCAGCAGGATAATGCACGATTGCATGTTGCAGGTCCTGTAGGGACCTTTCTGGATACAGAAAATGTTCGACTGCTGCCCTGGCCAGCACATTCTCCAGATCTCTCACCAATTGAAAACGTCTGGTCAATGGTGGCCGAGCAACTGTCTCGTCACAGTACGCCAGTCAGTACTCTTGATGAACCGTGGCATCGTGTTGAAGCAGCATGGGCAGCTGTACCTGTACACGCCATCCAAGCTCTGTTTGACTCAATGCCCAGGCGTATCAAGGCCGTTATTACGGCCAGAGGTGGTTGTTCTGGGTACTGACTTCTCAAGATGTAGCACCCAACTTGCGTGATAATGTAATAACATGTCAGTTCTAGTATAATATATTTGTCCAATGAATACCCGTTTATCATCTGTATTTCTTCTTGGTGTAGCAATTTTAATGGCCAGTAGTGTAAAATATTTTCGAACAAATTTCCACATTTCATCGTGAAAGAGCATTACTCAATGCAGAAGTGGAAATAACCTTGAATTCAAGAAGCAAGTACAACTTTTAGCCGGCTGAACCGATTAACAATCTTTGTTTCAAATATCACTCTGATTATTACAAAGTAAAATAATAAAAATCTTAAGCTAGCTGTGTTAGTTAATTACGCTTGGTTCAAAGCAATAAATGAAGCATACGGGATGATCCAAAGGTCCGTTAACGTTTGAAAACTGATTCACGGAATAATGTAGACAGAGAGGCAAAACTTGACACACGTGCCGGAAATGACGCAGGTTGTTATTGAAACCAGGCATGAGTGCAAGAGGCGGACAACAGATTTCACTGGACAGCAGTGATTCCGCTGTAGAATAGTGTCGGACGTGACGTACGCTGATATGTTACAGAATCGCATCAGCCCTAGCCTGGCTAATAAACATCAACTGGAATGTAAAACTTTCACGCAGGATGGCGCTCCACTCAGCATTGTTACACGTGTGAAAGATCGCTTGAGAGGATGGCGTACTGAGCCACCACCTCCGTCATACTTGGCTTCCCAGGTCCTCATACCTCAATCCGTGTGATTATTGATTGTGGGATTACCTGAGGTTGCAGGCCTACCGCGGTCATCCTATACAATTAGAAATCGTAGAAGACAACATCGTAGTAAAATTCTCAGTACACCTGTTTATATGCTATACGATGCTGTTCATAACATTGTCCCTTGATTACAGGTATTGTTGAAGAAGGCCGATATGTTGAACATTCGTTATAACGGGCACCGTCTTTGCTAAAAGTCTACTGCTATGCTAATAATTGTTTTTGTCTCACATGAAGCGCCATCTGTTGGTCATTTTGCACTCGTTTTTGGTTTCGGTAAAACACGATGGATTTTCAGGCATGTGCGTCAATTTTTACTCCTCTACCTACATCGTTTCGTAAAGTACTGACATTTCGAATGTTAACGGACTGTTGGATCACCTTATAATTCTGGTTCCTGATCTTTGCATAACCAGTAGATTGCCGCCTTGGTAATAACAAGTGGACAGGGCAACAAATAATGGATTACTGTAACAGACAGAAAGAAACTGAATTAATAACAGAATTTAGACCGTTAAACGTCAGTTGAAACACAGATAAAATCTGGCCACTAAAAGCGCCGGAGATGCACAAACACACTTTGTTAAATCTTTAAAATATTTTGAAGGCTATAGCAAAATATAAACAAAGAACTTATGCCTGAGTGCTGTTAAGTATATTCTGGTTTCGTGCCCCCGAAATCAACAAACAATAACTGAATTAAAACGATTCCACAGCTGTGGTAACAACATAAAAGGAAAAAAAAATTCGACTCTTATCATGCGACTCGGAGAAATAATAGTACGTGTTATCAAAAAACGAAATGGTTCAAATGGCTCTGAGCACAATGTGACTTAACATCTGAGGTCATCAGTCCCCTAGAACTTAGAACTACTTAAACCTAACTAATCTAAGTACATCACACACATCCATGCCCGAGGCAGGATTCGAACCTGCGACTGTAGCAGCCCCGCGGTTTCGGAATCAAGCGCCTAGAACCGCTCGGCCACCGCAGCCGACAGTACGTGTTATCACTCAGGATAAATGACATTGGTGAAAAACACAAAATGACCACCATGGATACCAACAGTAAGTTTAAGATCAATGTCAATCTCAAGTGAGATCCGGACGGACAATGTTTAACATGAAGTTCTCACCAAAATAACAATTGCATAGCCGTCGCTGTCACACGCTAATATTAACGCACTCGGACACTCTTCCTTCTTTAGGCGCTACTGGAAGTCGACAGCCAGGTCTGGACTGGAGTAAACTCAACCAAACAGGAGCCTCCCGCTCAGCTACAACAGGGAACGTTATGGAAAAGCAGTACAACTAAACCATTTCTTCCTAATTTTTGTTTGTTTTTTTGTTAGGGACAGAAATTTTGATGGAATCACGGTCACATGTTTGCTCCCATATATGCCTTAAATTGTAAAACAAACTGAAGTAGTAAATGAAGGCAAAATAAATAAGATTGCCACTTCCATTGGCGAGAGTTCCTTCTAGGACATAACTCATAACACTCAAAAAGATGCCAGAAAAATCTATAAAAAATTTTCATTCGAAAATTCATTATGCACCGGATGCAGTGTGATGCCTGTAAAGAAGCTGCCGGCCGCGGTGGCCGAGCGGTTCTAGGCGCTTCAGTCTGGAACCGCGCGACCGCTACGGTCGCAGGTTCCAATCCTGCCTCGGGCATGGATGTGTGTGTTGTCCTTAGGTTAGTTAGGTTTAAGTAGTTCTAAGTCTAGGGGACTGATGACCTCAGCTGTTAAGTCCCATAGTGCTCAGAGCCATTTGAACCATTTTTTGTAAAGAAGCTATATATCTTTCAACAATTGAAACAAAATTTGGCACCAAAGGGATTTTGCCAAATTAGAACAGTTCTCATTATACAACCAACATTACAGTAATAACAGAAGAGAAAGAATAGGTATTCTGCTTCCAGTCAGAAAAACTGTCCCCCTCTTTGTAACCCACATAAAGCATTAGATATAAAGTTTTGAAACCAATGCTTATATTTATTGTTCTTCTGCAACTTAAAATGTTCTTCTGCAATATAAAACATGTGCTCTTCTAACTTCAAAGTTTTGTTTGTTAATATGTTAAACAGAAACTGTCCCATAAGCCCCGAGTATCTGTTATTCTTTACGGACGGGTAACATTTCCAGTCGGGTTGTAAAGCTTCAGTTATTGGTATTTGACTTTCTGTGGTGCTGTTGATAAATGCTAATTTCTTCCTAGTCCAGTTCCAAATTCTGATTATATTTTGGTATAAGAACCTGTGCGCTACTGTTTATAGAAGTTATCATTTGTCGCAGTATGGAAATAATTTCAGTTTGATTTCGTATAATCGTTCCACTGTAACTATGGTTTCATTTACGACGTCATACCATAAAGGACTGATTCTACTTCGTATTTATTGCTGATATTTTTTCAAATGTTCATCCAGTTTTTTGCAGGATATTTTACCTGAATTGGGACTGAAGACGATTTCTGGTAAAATACTCGTAAACGGATTTGGTGTTGGTTTGCGCTGGGGGAAATGTTATACATCCCCAAACGACATAGTACTTTCGGATGTAATCTAGACTGGCATCTTTATGTGCTGCATTAATGGGAGCTTTCCTATCCCCAGGATCTAAAGAGAGGAATAGAAGTTCCGTAATGCCTGCCTTAGTGGCATGTATAAGATTAAAAGCACGAGTTAGAAACAGTGCGTCACATCTAGGTTTAACATCTTCAATTCAGTCTTCCGTCGTGCCTGTGCAAAGTCGCCCTGTGGAAGCATATTTTTAAGATATTTTGTTTCCACACATGCTAACAAGCTGCAGCTAGTGTTTTTTTGTGCGATGGCGTGCGGTATCCATAAGACTGTTGGGACATTTGTCGGGATGTAATTGACGTATTGCGATGGAACCAACGCCATTATTTTTGTGATTTTTCGTGCTATTGATTGCATACGAAATAATAGAGGGTGTCCATTTAAAAATACACAAGTTTGTGTTGAAAATAGTATTTGTTTATGTTTTAAAACTTCGCATAGAGTTTGGTTTCCTAAGCCACTGCCGTACTTTCATGCTGGTGAAAACCGTTTTTGAATACCTGTTGTCATTCCAGAGGTGGCAGAGTTAGGTGAGACACCCTGTGAACTTTATGTGAACTATCTAAGGACCGCATGTTATGTTCTTTCAGCAAGGGTCTGATGACATTAAGTTTCCGCTTCTAACTGTTCGTAGCTACGTGCTTAGGGTTCGCCCTTAAACACAATCAGAGATGTAGTCTCTCTTCAGTTACATCTAACAAGTGTGCACCTACTGCACTATTATATGAAATGAGATGCATTATTTTTGGTTTTTGAAGATTCAACTTTGCTCCAGAGGATCGTGAGTGCTGATGTACCAAACGTCGCACTTCATCGACCTCCCTATTTGAACTTACAATAACGCTTATGTCGTCAGCCTAATAATGACACACTGTCTCAGTACTGAAGACCTGTAATCGTCTAAATTTCTCGTGCACGTGCATTGTAGAAAGCAAAGCTTCCACTGCGATCGTCCGCAGCTCGTGGTCTCGCGGTCACTTTCTCGCTTCTCGAGCACGGAGTCCCGGGTTCGATTCTCGGCGGGGTCAGGGATTTTCACCTGCCTCGAGATGACTGGGTGTTTGTGTTGTCCACATCATTTCATCATCATTTATGAAAGTGACAAGACTGGACTGAGTAAAGGTTAGGAATTTGTACGGGCGCTGATAACCGCGCAGTTGAGTGCCCCACAAACCAATCATCATCATCATCATCATCATCCACCGAGATCGCATACAATGTCACAGGCAGGGGAATCGTAGTCGTACCGAGTGTTGAAATGGAAATGTTTCAGTCAGTTTTCCATTGATATTAATCCTTGGAAAAACACCTCTGATGCATTTACGTATGACAGTTATGAAGTGCTCGTTGAACGCCATTTTCTGCAAGGAGCCTCGTCAGAAGCCATGATTGATCCTATCAAAGTCTTTATCAAAATCTAAAAACAATAAGGAATGACAATTTATGACGTACCTGTACTCACCTAAGGTATCTAGCATTGATGTTCCCTTTATTGCAAATCGTTTGGTAAGGATCTATCACATTTTATCACGAGTGGCGTTATACTTGTATTGAAAATACGTGTGAGAATTTTATAATCAGCTTTGAGAAAAGTAAGCGGCCTTAATCATGAATCCTATTGCTGCTAGTTTTTTTTTTTTTTTTTTTTTTTTTTGAGGGGGGGGGGGGGGTGGGAATGAGTACAGTCATTCTCTACGTAAATACAGGAAGAAATGCCTGGCTAGTTTATCAGTTATTGTACTTATACGTGGGTTGATTTTCTATTATGTCTACATCTACATCTACATGGATACTCAGCAAATCACATTTAAGTGCCTGGCAGAGGGTTCATCGAACCACCTTCACAATTCTCTATTATTCTAATCTCGTATAGCGCGCGGAAAGAATGAACACCTATATCTTTCCGTATGAGCTCTGATTTCCCTTATTTATCTTGCCGATCGTTCCTCCCTAAGTAAGTCGGTGTCAACAAAATATTTTCGCATTCGGAGAAAGTTGGTGATTGGAATTTCGTGACCAGATTCCGTCGCAACGAAAAACGCCATTCTTTTAATGATGTCCATCCCAAATCCTGTATCATTTCTGTGACACTCTCTCCCATATTTCGTGATAATGCAAAACGTACTGCCCTTCTTTGAACTTTTTCGATGTACTCTGTCAGTCCTGTCTGGTAAGGATACCACACCGCGCAACAGTATTCTAAAAGTGGACGGACAAGCGTAGTGTAGGCAGTCTCCTTAGAAGGTCTGTTACATTTTCTAAGTGTTCCGCCAATTAAACGCAGTCTTTGGTTAGCCTTCGCCACAACATTTTCTCTGTGTTCCTTCCAATTTAAATTGTTCGTAATTGTAATACCTAGGTATTTAGTTGAATTTACGGTTTTTAGATTAGACTGATTTATCGTGTAACCGAAGTTTAACAAGTTCCTTTTAGCACTCATGTGGATGACCTCACACTTTTCGTTATTTAAGGTCAACTGCAAATTTTCGCACCATTCCGTATTTCTTCTAAATCGTTTTGCAGTTAGTTTTGATCTTCTGAGGACTTTATTAGTCGATAAACAACAGCGTCATCTGCAAACAATCGAAGACGGATGCTCAGATTGTCTCTCAAATCGTTTATATAGATAAGGAACAGCAAAGGACCTATAACACTACCATGGGGAACGCCAGAAATCACTTCTGTTTTACTCGATGACTTTCCGTCAATTACTACGAACTGTGACGTCTCTGACAAGAAATCACAGATCCAGTCACGTAACTGAGATGATATTCCATAAGCACGCCACTTCACTACGAGCCGCTTGTGTGGTACAGTGTCAAAAGCCTTCCGGAAATCCAGAAATACGGAATCGATCTGAATTTCCCTGTCAATAGCACTCAGCACTTCATGTGAAGAAAGAGCTAGTTGTGTTTCACAGGAATAATGTTTTCTAAATCCATGTTGACTGTGTGCAATAGACCGTTTTCTTCGAGGTAATTTATTATGTTCGAACATAATATATATTCTAAAATCCTTCTGCATATCGACGTTAACGATATGGGCCTGTAATTTCGTGGATTACTCCTACTACCTTTCTTTAATATTGGTGTGATCTGTGCAACTTTCCAGTCTTTGGGTACGGATCTTTCGTCGAGCGAACGGTTGTATATGATTGTTAAGTATGGAGCTAATGCATCAGATATTCCGAAAGGAACCTACTTGGCATACAGTCTGGATCAGAAGACTTGCTTTTATTAAGGTATATAAGTTGCTTCACTACTCAGAGGATATTTGCTTTTACGTTACTCATGTTGGCAGCTGTTCTCGTTGCGAATTATGGAATATTTACTTCGTCTTCTTTTGTGAAGGCATTTCGGAATGCTGTGTTTAGTAACTATGCTTTGGCGGCACTGTCTTCGATAGTGTCTCCATTGCTATTGTGCAGATAAGGCATTATATCCCACATACATGCATAAAATTCGACCGGGAACCCATCGGGACCATCTGATTTGTTCCTAGGAGAGACGTTTTTATTACGTACTGAATTATATGTTCGTTTGGACAGGCTTTTAGCAACGTAATGTTTGCTAAAAGTTCTACACCGCCCGGTCTATTTCCGTTCCAGCGTAGAGATCCCTGTAACACTTCGCCACATATTGCTTTATGGTGGTCTGAGTAGAGCTCCCTCCTCCTTCATCGTCCGCCAGCGCGGTTATTAGTCCCTGTTTTCCTCGAAGTGTCTCCCTTATTACGTGGTGTAACGACGTACGTTGCTGAATAAGAGTGTCATTGCCTCGGGCTCGCGAACACACGTCGCCCAAACGCTGTCTGGCTAGGGCTTTTATTTTCAACTTAAAGTGTTTCAGTTTGATTATGTTACCCAAAGGGCTATCTGATTCTTGATAAAGGTCTCGCAAACAGGAGAAGTAATATTCGGCCGTTTATGTACGCGAATTTGCTTGGGCCTTTGAATACTGTATAATGCATTTACGAAGTAGGGCAGCGCTTGCATTGTGGAGAGTCATTCCGAGCTCGGTATGTTTCAACCTTGATTCGCGTATCTATATTGAATGGCGGAGGTCGTAGATCGAGTCCCTTGTTGGTACTGCAGGCAGGTAGACACTCTGGCGTGCAGTTCCTTTAACACTTCTTTGGCTGTAGTCTTGAAACGTCCCCTTAGAAAAATTAGTGAGTTACTGTGCTGGTAAACCCCTTACGTTATTTGATTTTCAAACAGCTGAGCAAAACTGAACGTACTCAGACATTTCTCTCTTTACTTTTTCTGATCATCACTAAACTGACACACAATATTTTTAGCGCAACGCAATCTGATTTTTAATAATCCCTACAAAAGAAAGGCCATGACTAACAATAACCTATACCTTTCATGAATCACTTACCTCACAAAAATCTTCATTACTCGAACTACTGCAATACAGCGAGCGCCAATTCTGCCAGCTAAATAAAAGATTCTAACTACTGAAGTCAGTAACTCCTGATAGGCATAGTTAGCAAATGAAAGATGTTGATAAAGAACAATGTATTTACCTTAATAGTGTTCAAAAGTCATAATATATATATCAGTTCATGACATCCACTATTACAAATTTGCTGTCTCTGATGGACACACGTCCAGATCATCCGCTCTCAAAACTCCGCCATCTCTCTCCCCACATCCACCACTGCTGGCGGCTCACCTCCAACTGCGCAACGCTACGCGTTGTTCACATCCAGCTGCCCAACACTATAATACTAACAACAATGCAAACCAGCCACACACTGCACACAGCACAGCCAGTGATTTTCATACAGAGCGCTATGTGTCGTTAACAATAAAAAAAAAACCTAAACAGCCAACTTACAGTCTCTGCTGGTAGATATTTGATCACCATGTTAGAGATTTTACTGTTGGTGGCTAGAGAGTCCAAAACGGGATTTATGTCTGCTAAAACAAGCGAAGTGCTTTACGGCGATCCTCTGTAGTCTCAAAATGATAGTTAAACATTTCCCCCTTGCATATGGCCATTATCGCGCCGGAGACCTATTTCCTTACCTCCGCATTTAGGGAAGGTATTTGGCCGTATATTGAATCGTGGTTGGTGCCATCTTCGCTGCTGACACTTTCGGCGGCTGTGGTTGGTGAGAGTGGGAGTCTGCGGCAGTTTCCTCTGCAGCCGGTTGTGTCGTCACTTCCACCCACTCTCCCGCTACTGGAAGCGTGTCGAACTGATTTGCTATAGGAGTCCGGTGTTGCCGCCTGTTGGAGTGTTGAAGTTCTTGTGGATTTTTTCGCTCTCTTCCCGTGCGTTTGTTGCTAACCGTTTGGAATGGTTGTCCATTGGCTTCGTCGCTAGATGACTGTGCGGAGTCGGCTTCCGAGGCCGGGTGCAACGTCCCTCGCTTGTTGGTCGCGCCTCCTGCGGTCTTCTTCCGTGATCTGCAGATCGTCCGCGATCGGCAGAGGGTAAATGTTGAACGCAAGTGGAGTGCAAGATTCTACAGTGGGAGTCCTGCGAGTGTTATGATCCCTGTTTCCCGATCTGGATGTCGGTCTAGGAGGAAGCGATCTGCCAGCCGCAGCCGGGGTCTAAGCCCTTCGATTTTTTCGTGTCGTATCAGCAGGTGCCGTGTTCTTGCCTGAGTCGTCGCCGTAGGATATCTGTCTTCCACGGCCAGGGGCTGCCGAGGGGGCCGCGATCGGGACACGCAACGCCGAACAGCGATCGGTGGACCTCTAGGCCGCTGAGACAGTTGCCTCGGAGTTGCCTCGGACGGACACCCCATGCAATGCGTAACAGCCCACCAGACGTTGCGGTAGACGGAACCACCAGTACAAAAGGAGGCGCTGAGTTTTGTATCGTCAGTATAGAAGCAACCACAGCATTATACACTACTGGCCATTTAAGTTTCTACACCAACAAGAAATACAGATGATAAACGAATATTCATTGTACAAATGTAAAATACTAGAACTGACATGTGATTATATTTTCACGCAATTTGGATGCATAGATCCTGAGAAATTAGTACCCAGAACAACCACCTCTGGCCGTAATAACGGCCTTGATAAGCTTGGGCATTGAGTCAAACAGAGCTTGGATGGCGTTTACAGGTACAGCTGCCCATGCAGCCTCAACACGATACCACAGTTCAACAGGAGTAGTGACTGGCGTATTGTGACGAGCCAGTTGCTCGGCCACCATTGACCAGACGTTTTCAATTGGTGAGAGATCTGGAGAATGTGCTGGCCAGAGCAGCAGTCGAACATTTTCTGTATCCAGAAATGCCCTACAACACCTGCAACATTATTCTGCTGAAATGTAGGGTTTCGCAGGGATCGAATGAAAGGTAAGGCCACGGGTCTTAAGAAATCTGTAATGTAACGTGCACTGTTCAAAGTGCCGTCAATGCGAACAAGAGCTGACCGACACGTGTAACCAATGGCACCCCATACCGTCACGCCGGGTGATACGCCAGTATGCCGATGACGAATACACGCTTCCAATGTGCGTTCACTGCGATGTCGCCAAACACGGGTGCCGCCATCATGATGCTGTAAACAGAACCTAGATTCATCCGATAAAATGACGTTTTGCCATTCGTGCACCCAGGTTCGTCGTTGAGTACACCATCGCAGGCGTCCCTGTCTGTGGTG
This sequence comes from Schistocerca serialis cubense, assembly GCF_023864345.2. Lineage (NCBI taxonomy): Eukaryota > Metazoa > Arthropoda > Insecta > Orthoptera > Acrididae > Schistocerca > Schistocerca serialis. Next base: position 1,139,191,342 of record NC_064639.1, on the reverse strand, counting down.
CAGCGTCAAGGGTAACCGCAGCCATGGTCTCCAACTGATGGTCCATACTGCTGCAAACGTCGTCGAACTGTTCGTGCAGATGGGTGTTATCTTGCAAACGTCCCCATCTGTTGACTAGGGATCGAGACGTGACTCTACGATCCGTTACAGCCATGCGGATAAGATGCCTGTCATCTCTACTGCTAGTGATACGAGGCCGCTGGGATCCAGCACAATGTTCCGTATTACCCTCCTGAACCCACCGATTCCATATTCTGCCAACAGTCATCGGATCTCGACCAACGCGAGCAGTAGTGTCGCGATACGATAAACCGCAATCGCGATAGGCTACAATCTGACCTTTATCAAAGTCGGAAACGTGATGGTATGCATTTCTTCTCGGTACACGAGGCATCACAACAACGTTTCACCAGGCAACGCCGGTCAACTGCTGTCTGTGCATGAGAAATCGGTTGGAAACTTTCCTCATGTCAGCACGTTGCAGGTGTCACCACCGGCGCTAACCTTATGTGAATGTTCTGAAAAGCTAATCATTTGCATATCACAGCATCTTCTTCCTGTCGGTTAAATTTCGCGTCTGTAGCACGTCATCTTCGTGGTGTAGCAATTTTAATGGCCAGTAATGTAGTAGGATATTAAAAACACACCATCAGGCAGTAACTGTAATTTATTTATTACCTATTTTGGCAATTAATAGTTAAAGGTATGCCATTTACTAACGTGTAAGTCATTATCCATTGCGTGGATTAGTTTTTGAATATGATTCTTGTCAAATGATGCCCCCTCGGCACAACACATTCATCTAGGCGGACTTGGATTCTTTCCATAACTCGGCGTAACGTATTTCCTGGAACATTGCCGACGGCAGTTCTGATGTGATTCTTCAACTCAGGAATGGTGGCACAACGTGTTCGGAACACTTCTTGCCTCAGGTAGTCGCAAAGGAAAAAGTCTGCACATGAAAGGTCAGGTGAGCGAGGGGGCCAGGAACTGTCACCAAAACGGGAAATTACTCTACCGGGAAACGTCTGTCGCAAGAAATCCATGCAAATTCTGGCTTTATGCGACGTCACTCGGCTTGTTGAAACCATAATTGTTTCACATCCACATTGACCATACCTAATTGGGGAAGAATGAAGTCTTGCATTTGTTTTAGATAGCGTTCACTGGTGACAGTTACAGCCACACCACTATCATCCTCAAAGAAGTAAGGGCTAATAATCCCAAAGGAAGCAACTCCTCAGCGCACTGTGACACGAGAACTGTGCAAGGGCTTGATGTGCAGTTCATGTGGGTTTACATCACTCTAATAAGGCAATTCTGTTTATTCACTGAACCACATAACTCGAAATGAGCTTCACCTGACATCAGGATGGTGTGCAACATTTGTGGATTTTGGCGAAGGAGATCACGCATGGTTAAGCAGAATGTTTCGCCTGAAACACAATCTCGAGGCTTCATTTCCTGAACAATCTGCTGCTTATATAGGTGAGAATGGAGATCTTCGTGCAATATTTTCCTCAATAAGCGATCGGACATATGCACAGTTTGCGCATGACGACGAGCAGATCTTTTTGGGCTAAGCAGTAGTTCAGCACGAATATTTTCCACGCTTCTGGTGTCCGCACAGTTCTTTCTCTTCTTCCCGGGTTGCCATTGCAAACAGAATCTGTTTTTCCGCAGTGGTTAGACACTGGACTCGCATTCGGGAGGACGACAGTTCAATCCCGCGTCCGGCCATCTTGATTTAGGTTTTCCGTGATTTCCCTAAATCGCTCGAGGCAAATGCCGGGATGGTTCCTTTGAAAGGGCACGGCCGACTTCCTTCCCCGTCCTTCCCTAATCCGACGAGACCGATGACCTCGCTGTCTGGTCTCCTGCCCCAAAACGACCCAACTCAATCTGTTGTTCGAAATGCACGTACCCACCCCACAATGGTCCGTCCATCTGGAACTTTCCCATGACGTCCCAAGTTGAAATGTAGTCGAAATAGACGCTGGGTAGCAATAACAGAGTCGTTACTCTTGAAACAACTTTCAACAGCAAAGGCACGATACTGTGCACTCCACCGCTCCATATCCCTGTCGCACTCGAAATGGCAGCTCATTAGTACACGAATGCGGCACGAGCTGGCGCGCATTCCTGCAGTACGTCATTGTACTACGCAATTCAAATTACGCTATGAACTCTGCCGCACCCTGCGAATACTAGACGACCTCATTTATTGAGAACAGGAAGCGTCGAATATAGCAGAGATTAGTTGTAAAAAATCGTATGAAAGCAGCAGAGGGAATCAGTCCCGAGTTCCGGAGGGCCAAGAGCAATCCAGCTAGCACAATTACTACGCATAGGGAATGAAAAAGCACAGGTGTACAAGTGTTCAGCAGTTACTCTTAAGCAACAAATTTCTATTGTCACTGCTAAGTAACACCTGAGGTGGTGTAATGAGAGATCCCAGTGGAGAATGAATGACTGAAAATGAGTGATGTGGGGTGATAGATCACGTTATCTTTGTAGCAATCCGATGGAAACGTTTTCGGTTGACGAACGCCTGGAGAAAGTTACCCGTGTAGTGCAAATAGCGAAATACCGAGGATATGGTTTCAGATATCGGGGTGTTTCCCGTGACTAGGTTGTGGTCTCCTTACTGCGCCTATGAAAACGGAGCATATGAACACATTTTACTGCGGACTGTGGACTGCGGATAATAGAGGAATATTCAGTTATTGTAGATTCGTCTTAGACGCCCAGGGGGAACTGCGGCTGATCAATAGGTCATAGAAAAAGGGTAGTAACGGGTGTAATTATTCTTAATTTTTCTATTATTTAAGCAACCAATTTCGATACCTCATTAGAGTCATAGAGGCATAAAGGGTCGAAACTGGCTGCTTAAGTAACAAGAAAAGCTTAGAAAGGATTGTGGCTGTTATCATTCTTCTACGAGAAAAGATGAATAGTTCAGAAACGATTATTGTATAACCACCTCAAGGCACCCTGCCATAAAGCAGCGTATTTGAGGTAATTGCTTGTGGACTATAACATTTCTGAAATGGACTGGCCTGTCCAAAATTCCGCCCTGAACCACATGGAAGATCTTTGGGTTGAGTTAGAACTTCGAGTTCGCTCTTATCCCAGCGTCCAACGTAGCTATCTTCTCCTTATTATGCTCTTGGGGAAGAATGCGATGCCATTCGTTCACAGACATTCAGAATCCTTGTTGATAACGACTCTGGAGAGCTGACGCCGTCATAAAGGCGTAGGATGAACACATTCCTTTTTGCAATAAATTTCTTTTACTTCGGCCAATGATCACAAAACTTTTGATTCTTCGACTACCGGTTGTCAGGAATAAACATCTTCAAATCAGTCATTGCTGACCGAAACCAGTATTCAAAGGACCAAAAGTCTTGCAATCATGGACGGAAATAGAAGAAATTTATTCGATATTACTCGGATCACTGTCCTAACCCGCGACTGTGTCGCCGCTTACGAAGCATCGCATTTTAATGTGCGATAACAGGTTTCCGAATACTTTTGATCAGATACTGCATTACTGTCGCCTTCAAATCAGTGAGCTACACTTTACAGTGTTGTTACAGAACAGTTCTGACTTACAGTTGAAGGCCTTATTTCAATAGTGGCACAAGTCCATTTTTGTTCATTCTGAGATACAGAGTCCTAAAGTTAAAAGAGCGCTGAAAAATCTGCAGTTGAGATTCCAGAAATATTCAAGTGTATATATATATATATATATATATATATATATATATATATATATATAGAGGGGTCCAAAAAAATGTATCCACTGTATAAAGTCGATAACTTGCAAACTAAGTGACGGAGTTGTCTCATTTTTGGTGAAAGTGTAGCTTAAAGTCCAATTTGAAGATATCACTGTAGGTGTTCGAAATGGTCACCATTAAAATTCGCATCTGGGTCGTCTTCGCTCATTGCGTGTAGCAATCGTGGGATGTAGCACTTCCACTTCGCTGTCTTCAAAATTCGCCGAACACTTGAGCGACTCACTCTAGTTTCAAGGGCACACTGTCTCACAGACTTCTGTGGTGAGCGAGTGAATTGTTGTAACACACGACGGAAGTTAGCTGGACTTGTTACTGTTACAGGTCGTCCAGATCGTCGTTTGTGTTCATCTTTAACACAGCCTTCGGCTTCGAATCGTTAAACGTGTCGGTGGCTCTGTTTGATACTCATTTCGCCATTGCCGTTGAACCTCATTAATGTTTTCGTACTTAAAATACCACTTCAGAACTGACTTCCTTTCAGCGAATTTAAGCCTTGCGCCAGCCATGTTTACTCGAGTAACTAGGTGCAACTAAGAACAAAACACTGGCTATCTGGCGACTGTCGCCTGACAAAAGAAAACAACGCAATACAACGCTTGTGTGGCGATTGCCGGAATTACAAACTATTACACTACCAAAGATGAGACAACTCCGTCAATTAGTCTGCCGGTTATGAAGTTTTAAAAAATTGATACATTTTTTGGACCCCTCTGTATATATATTCAAGCATATATACTTGAATATTTCTGGTATCTCAACTGCAGATTTTTCAGCGATCTTTTAACTTTAGGACTGTGTATCTCAGAATGAACAAAAATGGACTTGTACCACTATTGAAATAAGCCCTTCAGTTATCATGGTTACGTCTTGTACTGCACATACGTACCTACCAATATTAACTCTGTTCTGCGTTAGAACTAACGCTGAATCCCATTTACTGTCACCTCTGCTCTTGACCGTCTTGCCTACACGCAGCCGATTTCATCATACAAAAAGACAGCTGTGCAGGGTGTCCGAAAAGTCTTTCCCTGATTACATAAAGTGATAATTCAGGCTAGAAGTAAGATACAAATATGAAACTTGTGTCGAATTGTTTACAACTATCAAAGTTTTTTTATCTGTTTTAGGTTCGCAGTACGTAAGTAGTGGATGAGGTGCAGTGCCCAAGAAGCCATGTTAACCAATTAGGAGAAGGCACAGTGCGTCCTGTGGTACCATGAGACACGATCACCAACCACAGTGCAGAGACACTTCCAGACAACATTTGGAAGGAATGTCAAGAGCATTAAAGCCTGCTATGAGAGGTTCAAGAATACAGGATCGGTTGCTGACCTTCCGAGGTCTGGTCGACCAAGAACCTCAGCAGACATGGTGGAAGCTGTAAGGCTGTCTTTTCTGCGAAGTCCGAAGAAATCGGAGCGCAGGGCCTGACGTGAATTACAGATGCCAAGAAGCTCTCTCCATGACATTTTACACAAACGTTTATCGTTTCGTACATAAAAAGTGCAAATCGTTCAGGCCTTGTTGCCCAATGACAGTACACGTCGATATGACTTTGCGGTCGAAATGCTATCACGTATTGAGGACGATGATGGTTATCTCAGACGAACTGCCTTTTCCGACGAAGCGACCGTTTTTGTCAGTGGAGTAGTGAATCGCGATAATGTGCGCATTCGTGGTTCACAACCCCCTGGCGAGGTCGTGGAGTGCACCAGAGGCAGTCCAAAGGTGAATGTTTGGTGCGCGCTATTCCACGATCGAATTATCGGGCCATTCTTCTTCGCTGAGGCTACCATCACATCTTCAATGTATCTGGTCATGTTGCAACTGTATGCTGTTCCTCAGCTGCTTCAGTATCACCTGATGTCTTGTTTCAGCAAGACGGTGCACCGCCTCATTGGGGTTTGGACGGCCGTGCCTATCTCGATATGACCTTTCCTGGACGATGGATTGGTCATCATGGGCCAACGGTTTGGCCTCCACGCTCTCCTGCCATAACCCCATTAGACCTCTTTTTATCGACGAGGTCTACCGATCACGTGTGCCAGATCTTGAAACCCTGCGGCAACGGGTAACCACAGTCGTTGAATCGATCCCTCCAGTGATGTTGGCTAATGTGTGGACGGAAACTGAATATCGCCTAGATGTGCTACGTGCTATCAAGGGTGCACCAGTTTCATATTTGTATCTTACTTCTAGCCTGAGTTATAAAATTATGTAATCAGGGAAAGACTTTTCGGACACCCTGTACTTCTGAGAGATGTAGGTGGCAGTGCGTACGCTTCTCCGACGCAGTGCGTCTGCCGCTTGACCGTCGCCACCTCTCCCGCCTGCCGGAAAGAGCACACGGCCCCTGGGGATGGCGGGGGCGGGCGGAGACGCGTGCCCCCACTGTGCCCCAGAGAGGGGGCCACTGGGCGGCCGCCCCCGCGTGTCCCCAGGCGCCTCGGCCACCCGGCATTAATTAAATCGGCCGCCCCCGCGTGGGGCGGGAGGAGCCGCTCGAGGACTTCCAATTTGAGGCAAGAATTGGCGGCCCGGCCGTTAACGACCTTTCGTTCGGCTATTCCCAGCTGTAGCCTTCCGGATTAGGGCGGCGCTAAGATTCGCTCCCGGACGCGCCGCGATTGTCGGATGAACGGCGGCTCAGCCCGGGTGGTCCCGGTAGACTCCCGCTAACTTGTTCCCACTCTGCCCGTCCTAGCACACAGAAGGAGGTCACGTGAGAGCCAGCGAGGTATTTCCTTTCTCTTCATTGCTGGTCGATGCCGACTCTTCCATCATACTCGCAGACACACACATCCACGCAATCTCTGTCTCTCCTGGAAATTCTCCTCCGCCCCCTCTCCTCCCCCCCGCCTCCTCCTATCCCATGCACGTAAACACTGAGACATAGAAGTCTATGAATGTTTAACATTACACAGTAAATAGGCAAACTTCATCAAGGTTAATGTTTTTCAAACAATTATTAAGTGGTTAGCGGTCTCTGCCTTAATTTTGAGGAAACACGCTACATTTTGTTGTGTACAACAAATAGAATCCTACAAACAATTTATGTAGCTCATGAAGAGGAGTCAGTAAACAGAGTAAAATTCACCAAATTTTTTGGTGCACATAGTGATGAAAAACTGGAATAAACATGTAACTGGGTTGCTCAAGTGGTTAAGTACTCTTGCTCCTAATATAATTGCTACTTTTTGGAAACAAATAAATGAACCTCCTAACGTAATTTGCATTTCTGCCAGTAAGCCATACTTGAAATAACATACTATGGTCACTCATTTAGAAAGAAACTACTGATTGCACAGAAGCTAGCAGTAAGGATAATATGCGATGTCAGCCAGAGTCACTCTTCAAACTAAACTGAACTCCGTCCGAACAGGCCTTGGAAGGCCCAACGGTACCGACCGGCCGCCGTGTCATCATCTCGGCGCAGAGCCGTCACTGGATGCGGATACGGAGGGGCATCTAGTCAGCACATCACTCTCCTGACCGGAGCCGCTACTTCTCGGTCAAGTAACTCACAGTTTGCCTCACAAGGGTCTCGTGCGTCCCCCTTGCCAAAAGTTCTCGGCAGACCGGACGGTCACCCATCCAAGAGCTAGCCCAGCCCGACAGCGCTTAACTTCGGTGATCTGACGGGAGTCAAGGCCGTTGGCCAGTCACGCTTCAGGGAGTTGAGCATTTTCACTGTGTATGGCTTAGATAGACTGTACATGTCTGTGAAGTCATCCACTATGTTTTGTACGCACATGCGTCCTTACGCACACTTGCCACTCGTATTTTTTTCTTTGGTACGTATTTAACCTGAATTAACTCTGTTCCCATGCCTCTGTTGTGACTAAGGTATTTCCCAGTTATAAAGAAAATGTTGGAACTAGTAACCTCCTTTGAACTACACACAATCTGGACTTTCTTTCACACACTACCAGCGTCCTATTGTTTGACTGAACATTCACTGAGTCTCCAGTGGGTCATTACTCAAACAGCATATTGTACATGAACAAGTAATCAGAGTTGTAAAACTACCATAGGCTATTGTAGACTGTCATAAGTAACTGTAGAGTGTGGTAGTTTTCCTAGTGGCTTTGGTCAGTTAGGGTTGTATGCGCGTAACCTGTACGTTAGGTGCGTTACGTACCCATCGGGCGTTATCTCACAAAGTTGCTTTTTGTACAGTGTCTTACTAGATTCCCCTAAGAACCAGAGGCAGTGAACGGTCTAGAAACTGAGTGAGGATATATAAAGGGCCATGCAACCCAAGGAACATTTTAGATATTACATAGTTATCATCCGGTCTGTTACTTATAAATAAACAGTGTTTATAACAAAATTCAAATTGGCAGTGTTTAATTCGGGTTTTATTCGAAAGTTGTTGATTTGCAACGTGAAACAGGCGAATGTTGTAGTAAAAATAAAGAGATAAATACAGATTTATGACATGGCGCTAGAAAACGCAATTTCCTCTAAAAAAATGTTAAAAAAAGACGCAATGTAAATATATATCAAACATCGCTTCAATGCTTCATCGAAGTTATGTAAAACGCGTTTCTGTTATTCATAAACAACTATCGCATTTACCAATAATAACAGGAAACTCTTCTTGCCCTTGATCGTGATGAAGAATTTTTTATGCACATACATTTTACTCTCCCAAACACACACACACACACACACACACACACACACACACACACACACACACACACACACGCACACACATACACATACACAGTGCATCAAAAGTAAATTCTTCGTTACATAAAAGCGCAGTAGTTACGAGATCAACTAATTTATATTACTTATGAAACGCACTTTCTATGGCATAAGAACCCAAAACACACAATCCACAAACACTGAATGACGTGCGTTTCTAATTATGAGCAAAACAAAAAGTGAGAAGTAGTAAGCTTCCACTTTTCCTCTTGCATATTCATTTATGTTTCTTTCTCTACCAATGCTACCAATATTAACGGCAATCCTACCATTTACCACGTCATATGTGTTGTTGTTGTTGTTCTTGTGGTCTTCAGTCCTGAGACTGGTTTGATGCAGCTCTCCATGCTACTCTATCCTCTTCATCTCCCAGTACTTACTGCAACCTACGTCCTTCTGAATCTGCTTAGTGTATTCATCTCTTGGTCTCCCTCTACGATTTTTACCCTCCACACTGCCCTCCAATGCTAAATTTGTGATCCCTTGATGCCTCAGAACATAAACTACCAACCGGTCCCTTCTTCTTGTCAGGTTGTGCCACAAACTCCTCTTCTACCCAATTCTATCCAATACCTCCTCATTAGTTATGTGATCTACCCGTCTAATCTTCAGCATTCTTCTGTAGCACCACATTTCGAAAGCTTCTATTCTCTTCTTGTCCAGACTATTTATCGTCCATGTTTCACTTCCATACATGGCTACACTCCACACAAATACTTTCAGAAACGACTTCCTGACACTTGAATCTATACTCTATGTTAACAAATTTCTCTTCTTCAGAAACGCTTTTCTTGCCATTGCCAGTGTACATTTTATATCCTCTCTACTTCGACTACCATCAGTTATTTTGCTCCCCAAATAGCAAAACTCCTTTGCTACTTTAAGCGTCTCATTTTCTAATCTAATTCCCTCAGCATCACCCGACTTGATTCGACTATATTCCATTATCCTCGTTTTGCTTTTGTTGATGTTCATCTTATATCCTCCTTTCAAGACACTGTCCATTCCATTCAATTGCTCTTCAAAGTCCTTTGCTGTCTCTGACAGAATTACAATGTCATCGGTGAACCTCAAACTTTTTATTTCTTCTCCATGGATTTTAATACCTACTCCGAATTTTTGTTTTGTTTCCTTTGTGTAGTGTGCCTAAACCGTGGTTTTGGTAGAGCGCAAATCTGCAGTAATACATACACGGAGATTCAGTTGCCCTTACTGATGTCATTTTATGCAACCTACAATTCTTCAGTTGGCCTTCAAAAACCACAGGCGAGAATTAACATTCTCACGCTCGCTACGCACAAACTATTAGTTGTGCAAAAAACACGAACAGCCCCACTTAGTAGGAAAAATAATATAGTTAAATTTTGTACTGGGATACGTTTTCGCTAGAGGCCATAATTTTAGAGATATTCTTTAAAAGTGTACACAAGTGACCTTCAAACGCTCTCTACTCTGACATTCAGCCCTTACCGGTCGGTATTTCTAGTATGTTGTCCATGACACTCCCTCCCGCCAATGTACAAAAATTTAGGACTACACGAATTACTTCCAACATTGGACCTTCTTTAGTCTCTACTGACTCGGATTATTACGTCACCGGTTTAGTGCAGCGTTTACAAATTGTAAAATTGACGTCTGTGTGAATTTTACCTAACAATTTTGAGAATTTTAACAGCTAAGATAAACCATCACATAATTGTATTCGTCAAGTTTTCTGACTATGAAATTACTATGCTTAAAATGTTATGTTTGGATCGTATTTTACACATAATTAGTTTTAGCATAACGTTTGCAAAAACTGTTTGTCTTCCATTACCCTCAGGGCGTGTTGTAATTAATAACGTTAACGAAATAGTCGACTATGCTGGTGATACAATAGCCCATTCAATGGAGACGTAATAAGGTCGAATATCGGGAGTAGTTCGTGTAGTAGGAAATACAGTGGTGGGAGGGAATGACACGGACCACATACTAGAAATCCCGACTGGTAACGGGTGACTGTGGGGGTGAAGGTGCATTTGAAGGTCACTTTTGTATATTTTTCGTGAATAACTCTAACACTGTGACCTCCAGTATTCCCCTAAAAATTTAACTACGTCAAATTTCCTACAAGAAAGTCCCGTTAATTCTTTCTGTAGAAAGAGTAGTTTTTGCGTAGCGAGCGAGAGAACATGAAAATCTCGCGTGTGGTTTTTCAAGGCCAGGTATAGAATTGCGGCTTGCATGAAACGACATCGGTAGGGGCGCCTGAATCATCCTACATACTAAGTGCAATGGGTGCAGATAGTTTTGTTGGTGACTGAGGACTCAGTACTGAAGAACATAACATCTGAATTGACTTCATCTGCAAACTAAGAATTACTTGTATTGCTGTTAGTATGTTAGCACCTCCAAGCCATGTAGGAAGAGCAAGCTATAAATGCTTAGTTTTCCGCTAGGCAGCAGGTTAAGTGTTCAAGTGTGATCACGTGGACGCAAAATAGTTTGTCCATACTGACAGGCGTAGTCCACTTAGAGGTGCAGTTACGACAGTGTAGAAGACACCAGGTCGTAATGTTTGTGACGTGTTTGCGGGAAGACTGTCTGAAGAAAAGAAAAAACGTATGGGTACATATAAAACTATCTGAACTTATATCTGTTACATCCCGTATATACACTCCTGGAAATTGAAATAAGAACACCGTGAATTCATTGTCCCAGGAAGGGGAAACTTTATTGACACATTCCTGGGGTCAGATACATCACATGATCACACTGACAGAACCACAGGCACATAGACACAGGCAACAGAGCATGCACAATGTCGGCACTAGTACAGTGTATATCCACCTTTCGCAGCAATGCAGGCTACTATTCTTCCATGGAGACGATCATAGAGATGCTGGATTTAGTCCTGTGGAACGGCTTGCCATGCCATTTCCACCTGGCGCCTCAGTTGGACCAGCGTTCGTGCTGGACGTGCAGACCGCGTGAGACGACGCTTCATCCAGACCCAAACATGCTCAATGGGGGACAGATCCGGAGATCTTGCTGGCCAGGGTAGTTGACTTACACCTTCTAGAGCACGTTGGATGGCACGGGAT